>NC_061114.1:197088781-197338862 GCF_002878395.1 Capsicum annuum
TACTTGATAGTGAACTTATAGAGAGTGAAACACTTGCTAGTTCCAAATCTGTCCGTGAGATAGATCATGCTCTCTTTAGGTTTAATGTTTTGTTTGAAGATGATATAAACACTCCTAAAGAATCTAGTGGTGAAAATGATGGTATAGCTTGCCTTGAAGGCTATAGCCGATATGCTAACCCACTATGGTGTGACAACATTCCTCGTAAAGACTAAAATCTCTTCTTGGAAGATGATAGTACTCTTATAGGCAAGGAATGTGTGGTCTCGGAAATGAGTACTCTTGGTAGTACTCTTGGTGTTCATGATGATCAATTTACTCTTAAATGTAGTTCACTACTTGAGCATGTGAATGAAGTGCTTAAAAATTTGCAAGTTACTGATGGTGTCTATAGAATTGATCTTGATAATGCGCATGACTCTTTGAACATCTTGTGTGGTAAAAGTATTACGATTAGTTTTGTTCATAAAGATCATGTGTATGAAAATATTTTTGTGTGTGAATGTGGTAGTGACATTCTAGGGGAAAGAAGGGCTAGCCTCGGCTAATTCTTCTATTTGATCCCGGTACTATCTTAGGGTGGGAAATGATGACTCATGACCTATTTTCCTTTTGTTTTGATGCTTATCCTAGCCACTTCCTTTGTAGCAATTGTACTAATCTTTTCATGATTAAAACAAAGGACCCGTGGCTATACTTCAAATTTGTCCCGCCTCGGCATGGAATGTTGATGTGTTATTTTTGCTAACCCTAACCCCTCATATCATGAGGATGTGTGCTTATTTGTCTTCTCTTGATTTGCAAGATACGGATTCGAGGTCGAATCCTTTTCAAGAAGGGGAGGATGATACGAGTACGACTACGAGGATGGACGAGAACGAGTGCGTATTGAATCTGTCCAAGGAAGTGCACAAGTAAAATGTGAAAGAGGGCCTAAATGCACTAAAAATAGCCCCTAAGTTACACTTGATGGGCACCTGACCCTTGAGGGGTATTGTGGTCATTTTGTATTCTATTTTGTAATACACTATATATAGAAACACTTAGGGTTTTTAGTCTTAGATGTTTATTAATATTGAAAGTTGTAAGAAGAACATTTGTCTCTTGTGAGAAAGGCCTATGGCTGAAACATTGTAACTAGGATTTCCAACTTGAGTGTGGAATCATTCGTGTTGGATTCATGCTTGGAACGTTGGGTGCTAGAGGAGGTTGAGGTCTCTCTTGTGCTCACCGAAGAGATAGGTATTTGTAGTGTGTAGTGTTAAGGGTCCAAGAGTGAAATAGGCTCTTGGGTTCTTAAGATTATACCTTCACTCTATCTATCTATCTATCTTTACATTTCTTGTACTCTTTGTTGTTGTTCTAGTCAAAAACCGTGTGTTGTTGTTTCCATTGTGTTATTTTTCATCTTGTTCTTCATCTTGTTATCTTGATACTCTTTTTGTTAGTTTGTGGTGGCTGTGTCAAATACACCATTGTTATCTCGTATTGTTGTTGTTGTAGTGAATCCGAGAATGGTCTCCAAAAAGGTCTTCGGATCTTTAAGATTAGTGGACTGATTTGGAGTGTGTTTTCGTGCTTCTGTTGTGTTTCTCGTATCACCAGTAAATGCAACAAATTATTAGCTATTGGTTGAGCAGGAGCAGTCTTATTTTCAAGCTCAATAGATCCAACAATAGTTGGTGCTTCATTAAAATGACCATCCTCATCCCCTTTTCATCAACCCCATCCCCTTCATGGACCTTCTTATCCCCTTCTATATTAAAAACAATAAGAAATTCCTTATTAGTATTAGTATATCTCAACAAATCAATGGGACCATCAACTTGATCAAGTTGATCAACCATGTGATAAAAGTACACCTCAATAATATCTTCATTTTCAAAGAATTGTAAAAGTTCATAAATGTCCCCATCACTTTTAATATCTAGCAAAAAGTCCTTTTTTGGTGGCCTAACATAAAATGTGCAACTTGTTGTAGCATACCCTAGCTCTTTTATAAAGCTAATTCTATCAAAATAAGATAATAAAGCACCTAAGATTTTTGGCCATTAGAAATTTTTTGAGCTTTGAGCTCACTGCCTTGGTAATGACTCACTCTATGAGTTGTAGGGTATCCTAATGAGTCATAACCAAATCAGTAAGTTTGTGGATAGATTCTGCTCTTAGTATGAGTAGATCACTAAGAGCCATAAGGATATGTCATGAGTCATTAGGTGTAATCATAGAGTGTCCAGTATAGGTCCCAATTTGGGTTCTGTGTCAACTACGACTGGACGTTATGTGTCGTTGGGCTTCATTATGAGTGGTATCATTAAGTCGTATGATAATAGTGTAGGGTTCCTTGGTGGTACTGTCTTGGTTATGACTCATGGTGACTAGTCGTAAGGAATGACTATGAGTCAGGGTTGAATCATAGTCAAAGGCAACTCTTTTTCAGCTTTTAAGTTAAGGGCATTCTAGATATTTTTTCTCTTACCCAACTTGAAACCCACATCTTATAACCTCATTAGGGTGTTATTATTATCACTCAGAAATACATCAAAGTAACTTCTGAAACTCTCCCTTCAAATCAAGGCTAGGGTTTCAAAGGAAGTGATCACCTAGGGTTCTAAGGGTGCTATCTCCTTCAAGTTTCATGGTATTCAAGGCATGTTACTCTTCTCCTAGACTTGTATTCAGGGCCGACTGAACAGTATAATTGAAAAGGCCATTGCCTTAGGCCCCAAATTTGGGGACCCCATTTTCTTGTAATTATTAAACTAGATTTAAAAAAAAAAATTACTACTTAAATAATAATTTAATGTAAAATAAAGGAATAGGACTTTTTGGAGGAGAAATAAAATCTAGCTTAAAAAGCAAATTTTGATAGACAAGTGATTTGATTGATCAATGACAATACTTTTTACATTCTCCATAAAAAAAAAAAAAGAAACGTTGGTCATCTATTTTGCTTTTTAAGTTGACATCTTTTATCTTTTTTCTCAATTTTCATATCTTACTCTCACTCTCTATATTCTTAATGCTTACTTTCTTCCTCTTAAGTTCAAGAATATTGAGTTGAACAATTCAAAAGTTAAAAATTTTGCTAATTTAATTTGAAGAGAGCATCCAAAAAATATTTTGGAATCAAAACTTCATATTTCTTAAATTTAATATTATTCTTAGCTTTCTAATATTACTTTTGTTTCTTATATTTGTCTTTTTAATTGATATTGTAGATAGTGTTTAGAATATTTGTTAGAATTTTAAAATGTCAACTAGAAAGTATGAATCCGGTCATTCAAAACTTAAAAGAAAAAAGAAAGTCTATAATTTGATAAAATCTCAAGAATGAGCTCTTGATAAATTTTTGACAAATAATATCAAAATAAGACCAAAAAATTTAGGATAATGTTATTTAGATGAGCAACAGAACAAGTCACTAACTAAGTTGAGTTAGATGATGAAATAATCCTAATAGAAGAAGAAAAAAAGAAAATTAGTGAAAAATTAATTGTAGATTCTCACGAAGATCAAGAACTTATAAATGAATCGAATAATTATATTCCTAAAAATATTTATGATCCTAGTCAATGGAACAATGTTGATACAAAGTTAAGAGATCTATTAGTAGAAAAGGGGCCAATTAGAATTACCGACATAGATTTTTCAAAGGATGGATCTTCAAGACATTTTTCTACTACATATTATTTCAAAAATCGGCTAATGGAGAAAGAAATGAAAGAAGATGGTTAGTTTATTCCAATGATTTGAATAAAGTATTTTGTTATTGTTGCAAGTTATTTAACACTATTTTTAATGTTAAGAACAATAAATTAGCTAATGAGGGTAGTAGAGATTGAAAAAATCTTAGTACTAAACTTAGGACCCATGAAACGACCAACCAACATATAATCATTATGAGTTCATGGATTGATTTAGAAGTTCGATTGCGCAACAATAAAATAATTGATAAAAATATACAAGACCAAATTAATAGAGATAGAGAACATTGAAAAATGTATTGTCGCAAATTATTTCCGTCATAAAAACTCTTGGAAAAAATAATTTAGTATTTAGGGGAAAGAACGAAAAGATTTACCAAGAAAATAATGGAAAATTCTTAAGTCTTATTGAAATGATTGCAGAATTTGATCCAATCATGCAAGAACGTATTCATAGAATCAAACATGATGAAATCCATAACCATTATCTTGGGCATAATATTAAAAATGAATTAATAAAATTATTGGCAAGTGAAATGAAGAATAAAATTATTGAAAAAAATTAGAGAAACAAAGTATTTCTCCATCATACTCGATTGCACTCCGGATACAAGTCATCAAGAGCAAATGTCTTCTATATTACAGAGTAAATATTTCAACAACTCCAATAAAAATTGTCGAATATTTTTTAGAATTCTTAAAAGTGGATGATACAAGTGAAATTTTTTATTTTTTTTGAAGTTATTTTAGATGAAATAAAATGTATTGGACTTGATGTTGATAACTTAAGAGGACAAGGATATGATAACGGATCTAATATGAAGGGAAAACATCAAGGAGTGCAAAAAAGACTTCGTCATAAAATCCTAGATCATTTTATACACCATGTGGTTGTCATAATCTAAATTTAGTAACATGTGATATGACTAATTCTTGTACAAAAGCTATATCATTCTTTGGAGTGGTGCAACACATAGATTCACTATTTTTCTTCTTCCACTAAGAGATGGAAAATTTTAAAAGATAGTATATCCGGTTTAACTCTTAAATCATTGTCACAAACAAACTGGGAAAATCGTATTGAAAGTATTAAAGCAATAATATTTCAATCTCCACAAATAAAAGATGCTTTATTGAAATTAGTGAAAGTTAGTGATGACCCAAAAATAAAAAGTGAAGCTAATTGCTTAGCAATTTATGAGCTTGAAAATTTTAAATTTTTATTAGGTATGACTATTTAGTATGATGTACTATTTGTTGTTAATTCAATTGAGAAAAGTTTACAATCAAAAGATATGCATATTGATGTTGTCATAGATCAATTAAGCGATTTTGTTTCTTTTTTAAAAAAATATAGAGAAGAAGGATTTACAACTGCTATGATTGCAGCTAAGGAAATTGCATTAGAGATGAATATAGAACCTGAATTTCGTAGTAAACATGTAATTTATAGAAAGAAATAACTTGATGAGAATGTCAACAACAAAAATACAAAATCTCTTGAAGAATCTTTTAGAGTTGATTACTTCTTATATATAGTACACCAAGTCATTTCTTCACTTCAAAATAGATTTGAACAATTTGAAGCATATGAAAGTATTTTTGGTTTTTTATTTAATGAAAAAAATTACGATCATTAGATGACGAGAATTTTAAAAATATTGTCTTAATTTTGAATGTTCCTTAAAACATAATATTCACTCTGGTATTGACGATATAGACTTGTATTCCAAATTAAAAGTGTTGAGAAAAATCATACAAATAGAAGATAATGCTTTAATCGAGATACTCAATCAAATAAAACGACTTGATTCTTTTCGAAATGTTTATATTGCTTATAGAATAATGTTAACAATTCCTGTTACAGTTGCTTCCGCGGAAAGAAGCTTTTCAAAATTAAAAATTATAAAATCTTATTTAAGGTCAACAATGTCACAAGAAAGATTAAGTGGATCGACTATATTATCAATTGAAAAAAATTGTTAGAAGAAATCGATTATATAAAAATTATTAACGACTTTGCATCTCAAAAAGCTAGAAAAATAGATTTTAAATAAAAATAAATAAATTTTTAATTTTAATTTAAGCCCTCTGATTTTAATTTGGCCCTTAGTCCCCCAATATGCTTGAGTCGCCCCTACTTGTATTTTCTTAATGGCATGGTTGGATAATGTTTACATGATTTTGATGTTGGGATTTGAACTATGGATTGAGGATTTTGAATAAAAATTTGTTTAAATGTTTCTTCTATGATATTTATGAAATTGTTTTGCTTAAATTGATGGTTGGTAAATTCTTTGGGGTGCATGAAAATGGTGGATTGACACGAGTACAATGGAATCCCTAAATTGATAAATCATGAAAATAGAGGTACAAAAAAATCCCCAAATTAATTAATTTGGTATGGAAATTGGTGATAACCTCAACCCACTTGCATAATTGGTTTTTGAATATACATTGTCACTTGGTTTGATTTATTTCTTGACATTAATGCATGTCATAAATGGTTAATCGGATGAATATGGTTTTGAAAACCTTGCGGGGTACACAAAAATCCTCCAAGTGATTTTTATAATGAAGTTTGTGGGGTACACGAAAATCCCTAAGTATTGGCTTAATGACAGTGCTAGCAAGTTATAGTCGGTATAACGATACCACTTAATAATGCCTTAATAATTGACTCCTGAAAATAGTGGTAGGATTATGTGTAAATGTTTTAATTGGGCAATAATGGGGGTTATGTTAGCTAGCCGTGAAGGTGTGAGTCCGGAGGACTAATACTAAACACTCAAGTTTGCTGGCATGAGAGTTTCTCTTGATGACCATACGCTTGTGGGGTACAAGGGAATCTCCCAAGTGTATACACGTGTCACACCTCTTTTTTCGTACTTCGAAAAGACTCGATTTTAAGTTTGAAAGGATTTTTATTAGTATGTGACAAAAGAAAATGATTTGTTTCGAAGAAAGATTGGTTTTACATTTGAAATCAGAGACGCCACTTGGCATAATCTGGTGTGCCAAGTCACTATTGGAAAATCCTTTTCAAAACTATTTGACTCTTTAAACTGGTTTGCGAACAGAGATTCCAGCTAAGGAATTCTATTGACCGAGGGAAGGTGTTAGGCATCCCTCAGTCCCGTGGTTTGGCCACGGTCGCTTGGTGGAGCATATCGGCTAATTTTGACACTACGAATATACAAATCACACAAAACAAGTAAAACAATCAAACAAACAAACAAAAAGAAAAACGAATCAAAAGTACAGTGTTCAGTCCAAATATAAAATGCGAAAATAAATCCTATCTAACCTATACTAATCCTAACTACGCTCCCGTTCTTTACCCGATGCCTCGGGCCTTCACCACGAACATCTTCCAAGTATAAGATACCTCGGGGCATTCCCTAGATAAATCAATACAAGTACTTCGGGGCATTCCCCAGCCAAATGATACAAATTATCCCAACGCAATATAGCTAAAAACCATTCAATAACACAACTCAAATAATCCATCAATCCACAATCTCTAAATTCACCTACCTGATCTAAGTTTACCTATCTGAGCTCGATCACATTCATGTTTATCCCGAATTGAACAAAATAACAACCGACCAAAATTTAACTATACAACTTTTATCAACTTTTAATTCCACCCCAAATTTCTTTCTTGTATCAAATTTCCATGATTAACAAACTATTTCAACAATCCATGCTCATTTTAGTAACAAATTTAAACCACATAGCAATATCAACGAAATCAGACTATCACAGTCATCCAAACACATAATCATAGTCAATGCAACCAATCAAAAATAAAGAAGAGAACAGGTTAAAGAAATGGACCTCAATATTGACTTTCGTTGATAATAACGTTAAGGAAGCCCAAATCGAAAGCCCGAATATAAAACCTCAATAGCGATGAAATCCCTCACTCGGTATAGAGAAACAAAAATCCGATACTGGAAAAAACACTATGATTAAGACCAAGCAACGTCCAAATTCCAGAACCAGTAGAAAAACCAACGGCCCCAAACAATGCAACCACAAATAGGCTTGTCCGTACACGATTTCTATGAGAGAAAAATGATGAATCCAAGCACAATTTGAAAATGAAACACTAAGATTGACGAACCCAAAACCTTAGTTCACACGACAAGAGATCGAACCCAGTGAGGCCTGAGCTCTAATGAACTCAGGCGAAGGCAGAAAACGACGGACCCAAGGTGGACTCAGGTGGACTCCAGCGTGTCTCGCTATTTCTGTCCAGATTCAACTGGAAAATTACATAAAACAGAGGAAACTTGAGAATTTTGTATTGGACTCATTGTGAACAGACGAACTGACCACCGAAGACGTTGATTCTAGAATTTTCAATGAATATGTTAAGGTCTGAGTCCCCTTATGTAAGTTCTGTGTGGTATATATATATATATATATTATCTAAAGGAAGAAGAAGATGATGATGATAAGATGAAGAGAGTAAGAAAATAGAAAGGAAATGGAGGTGTGTCTATGGTGGTTTTCGTCAGTTCCTCTGAAGATGAAAGTTTTTTTAGTGTATATGTGCCTTTCATGTATTCCAGGAAAAAAATGAAGAAAAATGGGATCCTATCTTTTATATATTTCCTAGAAAGGAAAGAAATATTTTAGGGGACTTGTCGGGTAGGGGTAAAGGGGGAGGTATGGGTATATTATTCTAGGAAATTTCCTGGAAGTTCCCTTTGTAGTGTATTTTCTTTTTTGCACAAGAAAAAAGAGAGGGGGGTGACGTGGGGTAGGGGTAGGGGTATGGGGTGGTGAGGGTGGTTAGGTGAGGGGTGGGTTGTTATTTTTTAATTGGAGGGGTAAGGGTTAGGTGTCCATTTTTGATTGGGTGGGTTGTTGGAATATTAGAATGAGACAAAGTTTGTTATGACTTTTTATTTGGATTAAAAAAACAAAAATAAATACATAAATAAGTAAAAGATGAGGTGGTTATTTATTTTCTTGGGGAAAAATTGTAAAAATGAAATTAAATTGTGTGATATCGGAATAAGAAATATTATTAATGGGATAAAATTACGTGTCTACATCATGCCCCCTTTGAATGTAAACACCTAGTGTTTTCATACAAAGAAGTAGACAACGAGACAGAATTTTGTCCCGATCATTATTCAAAGAAAGAAACTGAAGAAAGAAGGACAACCAAGTCTTGGCGGACATCCTACCTACCCAAGTTATGAGGGAATCAAGTGACAGATATCTCAAAGGATTGGAAAGAGATGGAGTATACCGAGTTGGAGAGTCAAGTGAGGTTCCATCGAGGTTCCGGTTCGCTGCTCTGTCATTACATCCAAAATGAAAATTACAAATTAAAGCATAGATGAAATTACAAAATCCTATCTATGCAGATTTCCTTGACTCTTGACTTGAGTTTTATCACCCTATTCTTCAGGCAGGCTCCTAACTTTCAATTTCTTTCAACTTGTTGCTTGGTTTTCCATTGGTTCACTTCGTTGCTCGACTTTCATTTATTCGTCCTGCTCTTCAGGCGGGCTTATGATTTGCCACTTTTGTCCTTCAATTTCATCACCTTGTTCTTCAGGCGGGTTCCTGCCTTGCAGTTTCTTCAATTTCCTGTTTCATCACCCTGTTCTTCAGGTGGGCTCCTGACTTACAGATTCATCACCCTGTTCTTCAGGCGGGCTCCTGACTTACAGATTCATCATCCTGTTCTTCAGGCGGACTCCTGAAATCAAAATAAAACCTAGAAACAAAATTATCCCCAACAAAGATTAAGATAAATAGAGACTTCATTTTTCTGAAAGTAATGTCCCATTTTTCAGGAGGGTCCTAGACATAAAATAAATTCTCGTTTTTCAGGAGGGTCCTGAACATAAAGTAAAATCCCATTTTTCAAGAGGGCCCTGAACAAAAAGTAAATTCCCATTTTTCTTGAGGGTCCTGAACAGAAAGTAAAATCCCATTTTTCAGGAGGGTCCTGAACATAAAGTAAAATCTCATTTTTCAGAAGGGTCCTAAACAGAAAGTAAAATTCCATTTTTCAGGAGGGTCCTGAACATAAAGTAAAATCCCATTTTTCAGGAGGGTCCTGAACAGAAAGTAAAATCCTATTTTTCAGGAGGGTCCTAAACAGAAAGTAAAATCCCACTTTTCAGAAGGATCCTGAACAGAAAGTAAAATCCCATTTTTTAGGAGGTTCCTGAACATAAAGTAAAATCCCATTTTTTAGGAGGTTCCTGAACAGAAAGTAAAATCCCAAAATATGCTTTCCCAAAGGTTGTTGAACTTATTGAACAAAAAACTTTGCCCCTGTTTCATCAAAGAAAATTTGTCAGTTAAAACTTAGTGGTGCTTGCAGCACTTGGCTTCTTAGCATCTGCTCCAGCACTCGTTCCTTTCCTCTTTGTTCCAAATCGCTGACACATGCCCCTGTGTTGCCGCCTCATTGACCCGTACCAGATCGGGGGAAATGACTTTGACTCAAACACCGGGTTTCTATTTTACCTTGCCTCCGAGATGCACCTTTTGACATCTGATACTTCCATGAATCCAACAACCTGTTGGTTGATAGAATACCTTTGAATTGCTTTGAATTATGATCATGTTTCTCTTATGTGCTGGTCTTGGATTTTCCTTATACAATTGGGAAGACTGGTAGCAAGTTTTGAAATCCTTTCTCGCTTGTTTTGAAACAAAATAGACTAAAAAATATAAAGAAATGATGGAAAATTTTCTATTGATAAAATACATAAAAGGACAAAAATATGAATGTACAAATGAAAGAAAAGGGCAATGTCCCTCTTTTTAACAAAGAAGATAACTTATCTGAAGATGGCAACCAACTCCAATGACCGTGACTTGCATTTTGGATTAAGCTGCCTGATTTTCCTATCCAAACTTCCCATTTTTGTTGAGTTCGTGCCTTTGCCACTGCTGCTTCTTCAAACCCATTGGACTCATATATCTCATTCAATTGACGACATCTTAAAAGATTTCTGCCAACAAGCCTCTTTTCTTTTATTTTTTCTCAAACTTGCCATCGCCTTACGGTGCCCCTGAGGGTTTTCACCTATAAGACTCTCTCATTTTTTATTTCTCTCAACTCACCATCTCCTTATGGTGTCCGCAAGGGTTTTCACCAATAAGACTCTCTCATTTTCATTTCTTTCTTGATTTCTTACGCTAAGGAAGACAAGTAGTACCCCCAAAATGCTTCATCATATCCATTGTATGCTTATACTTAACATTATCAAAGATTGATTTGAAGGTATTTCTTTTGTTGTAACTTGGATTTTGGATAAGATTGGAAATACAAGGATGACCGGAGGCTCAAACGATACTTGAAGTGAGGGATGGGACTTATAACTTTTGGAATCGAATCAAACAACACATTAACTCATGCCCCAGTTTTTGTCGACTGGGTGACTTTAAAATCTTTATTTGGTTGGACCGAGCCCTGAATAGGGAAGCCTATGTATCTCACTCCCAAGAGAGGAGAATCAGGTTGCACGTAGTTCCATCAGCCTGTACTTTGTTTTGAATTGATTTTTCTCTCTTTCTCTTTTATTTTCTTTTATTTTCATACTTACTCTTTCTTTGTTTTTTTTATTCTTCTCTTCTTGACATTTTATTTTTTACTCTATTTTGATTCCAAAAGAGGGGTATGAAAGAAAAATAAAACTAAGCTCAAATGGGTTAAACAAAGGATGACACAATGTTTGGATAGCAGAATGGAATGCCTTCATTATATTAATCTTCAAAAATGCAAGTACTAAACACGCAATAGAATCAACAAAGGATAAAATATCATACATAATATCTTCTAACTGCATCAGCATTGATAGTCGTTTCTGCCATTTTGCCTTCAATATCTGTTAAATATAAGGCTCCATTGGGCAACACTTTCTTCACAATGAAAGGACCTTGCCAATTTGGGGAGAACTTGCCTTTTGCTTCAACCTGGTGAGGAAAGATACACTTCAATACCAACTGACCAACTTCAAAATGCCTGGGTCGTACCTTTTTATTATACGCTCGAGCCATTCTCTTCTAATACAATTGGCCATGACATACCAACGTTAGCCTTTTTTCATCAATCAAACTCAATTGTTCCAGTCAGGTTTTGACCCACTCGTCATCATCAATCTCTACTTCCACAATGACTCAAAGAGAGGGAATTTCAACTTTTGCAGGAACGACTGCTTCTGTCCTATACACCAATAAATATGAAGTTGCCTCTGTTGAAGTGCGAACAGTAGTGCGATACCTTAGAAATACAAACGGCAACTGCTCATGCCATTGTCTAGACCCTTGTACTATTTTCTGCAGTATCTTCTTGATATTCTTATTGGCGGCTTCCACAGCACCATTGCCTTTGGTTGACATGGAGTGGAATTTTGATGTGTGATCTTAAACTGTTGACACACTTCTTGCATCAAATAACTATTGAGATTGGCAGTATTGTCTGTAATGATCATCTTTGGAATTCCAAACCTACAAATGATGTTGGCATAAACAAAATCTAGCACCACCTTCTTTGTTACTGACTTAAAAGTTACTGCTTCTACCCACTTTGTGAAGTAATCAATGGCCACCAAAATGAATCTACGCCCATTTGATGCTTTCGTCTCAATCGGTCCAATCACGTACATCCCCCAAGATATAAAAGGCCATGGAGCAGACATCACGTGTAACTCAGTAGGAGGAGAATGTATTAGATCATCATGTACCTAACATTGATGATATTTTCGAACAAATTGAATAGAATTTCTCTCCATAGTAAGCCAATAATAACCTGCTCGAAGAATCTTCTTTGACAAGAAATAACCGTTCATATAAGGCCTGCTTACTCCCGAGTGAACTTCAACCATGATTGCTGAAGCTTCTTTTGAATCTACACATCTCAAAAGTACCAAATCCGGGGTTCTCTTGTATAAGACTCCCCCGCTCAAGAAAAATCCACTAGCCAAACGCCTAATAGTTCTCTTTTGATCATTGGTGGCATATGATGGGTATTTTCCTGACTGGATGTACTGTTTGATATCAAAGAACCAAGGTTCTCCATCGAGCTATTCTTCAATAGCATTACAATAAGCATGTTGATCACGACTTTGTATATGCATTGGATCGATGTGGGCCTTATCAGGATGTTGGAGCATCGAAGACAAAGTGGCCAATGCATCAGCAATCTCATTGCGAATTCTTGTAATATGCCTAAACTTTATAGACACAAACCGTTGACATAGATCTTTCAAGCATTGTTGATATGGTATTAGCTTTAAATCTCGCATCTCCCAATCACCTTAAATCTAATGGACGAGCAAATCTGAATTCCCCAACACTAATAGATCCTGGACTCCCATATCAACAACTAGCCTCAAACCCAGGATGCAAGCTTCATATTCTGCCATGTTATTGGTACAACAAAATCAAAGTTGTGCTGTCACCAGAAAATATTGCCCCACCTCAGAGATAAGAACTACACCTACTCTAACTCCTTTTATGTTGACATCTCCATCAAAGAATAGCTTTCATTCTGGATCAACATCTATAATGAATTTATCGACACATAATACCTCTTCATTAGGAAAATATGTCTTTAATGGTTCATACTCTTCATCAATGAGATTCTCAACAAGATGATCTGCTAAGTTTTGGTCTTTCATGGCGGTTTGAGTCACATATACAATATCGAACTCAGTAAGCAATATTTGCCACTTTGCCAATCGACCCGTTGGCATAGGCTTCTGAAATATATACTTTAGCTGATCCATGTGTGAGATGAGATAAGTAGTATAGGATGAAAGATAATGCTTGAACTTCTGTACTACCCAAGTCAGGGCACAACACGCCGTTTCAAGAAGTATGTACTTGGCTCCATATGTTGTGAACTTCTTGCAAAGGTAATAAATAGCTTGCTCCCTTTTGCTTGTGACATCATGCTGACCCAAGACACAACCAAAGGAATTATCCATGATTGATAAATATAATATCAAAGGCCTACCAGGCTCCAGTGGTACCAGCATGGGCGGATTTGACAGATATCTTTTGATTTTATCAAACGCTTCCTAGCATTCTTCAGTCCACTCAACCGCAGCATTATTCTTCAACAACTTGAAAAGGGGCTCGCAAGTGGTTGTGAGTTTAGCAATGGACTTACTGATGTAGTTCAATCTACCCAGCAAACTCATCACCTCCGTCCTATTCTTGGGCGGAGGCAAATCTTAGATGGCTTTAATTTTAGAGGGATCCAATTCAATTCCCCGACGACTGACTGCAAACCCTAACAGCTTTCCAGATGGAACTCCAAATACACATTTTGCCGAATTGAGATTGAGATTATACCTGTGAAGCCTCCCAAAGAACTTTCTTAAATCTTTAACATGGTCAGCGCGACTCTTTGATTTAATAATCACATCATCTACATAGACTTTAATATTCTTATGCATCATATCATGAAACATGGTGGTCATGGCTCTCATATATGTTGTTCCAGCATTCTTCAAATCGAATGGCATCATTCGATAACAATAAGTCCCCCATAGTGTGATAAAAGACGTCTTTTTTGCGTCTTCCTCATCCATAATAATCTGGTGGTATTCGGCATAGCAATCCACAAAAGAGGCTACCTTATGTTTAGCACAATTGTCCAGCAAAATATAGATGTTGGGCAGCGAAAAATCATCCTTCAGACTTGCTCTGTTCAAATCACGATAAACAACACATACTCGAATTTTGCCATCTTTCTTTAGGACAGGAACAACATTGGATAATCATGTGGGATAACGGGCCACTCGAATGACTTTGTCTTTAAGTTGTTTCATGATTTTCTCTTTGATTTTGATACTTAGGTCAGTCTTAAACTTCCTCAACTTCTGTTTGACCGGGGAAAATGCGGGATCAGTTGGCAATTTATGAGCTACTAATTCAGTGCTTAAACCAGGTATATCATCATAAGACCATGCAAAAACATCCTTATAATCAATTAATGCTTGAATCATTCCATCTTTTAGCTGTGGCAAAACACATACACGGATTTTAGTTTCTCTAACATCTTCTTGATTCCCTAGATTAATTGGCTCAGTTTCATTCAAATTAGGATTCTGCTTGTCTTCAAACTGTTCCAACTCTTTGCTTATTTCTTATAGTGCCTTTTTTTTCATCATATTCCCCCTCTTGCTTTATTATATCTTGATCAGTTTGGATTTTAAGATCAAGCTGAAAATTCCGCATGTATGTCATATCATTAGAATCGGCATAAAGAGAACTATATAAAGAAAAATACAAAAACAAAATATATTAGACATAAAATAAGGGGACATTGAATTTCATTAAAAGGGAAAGATATGAGGGTTTAAACACAAATGACAACAGAATGTAGACAAGCTAAATTCCAAATTACAACCCTGGAATAACTCAGATAAATAGAAAGAAAAACAAAATGAACTACCAAAACTCCCTCCTGACGGGGAGAGGAGTGACTTCCCAATTATTGAGCTGGACCTCAGGACCTATGAATTGCATGTCTGCCTTACTGGTACCCTCTCCTGCTTCAACCATGTCAATATCAATTAGCAGGTTCTGGAAGTCATCAACCAATTCAGTTTCAAATTCTATAGGTTTCGTGACATCGCTCTTGACATATAATTCACTGAGTAGAGGCATTGGGCGAGGGAGTGACCATGTTTCCTTTTTCCTTCCCTTGTCCTTCTTTAAATCTTCAGCCATAGGTTCAAATTCCATACCAAAAGTGCCCATGTTCTCTCTCTGACATATGGGACAAACGATACCGTGCAGAGATACTCCCAAACCCTTCCCTAGCACAAATCCATATTTCAAAAGCTCACTCACCATCATGATAGAGCGGAAGAAAATTGTGGTCTCGAAACAACCTGTTCTTCAAGGATACGATCTACTGGCACTGTATCAAAAGTTTGATAGACAAATATCTCCTCTACATTATTTGTTTCAATTAGAGACAAGGGAGAATCTTCGTAGGTGGAAAAATTTCCTTCATCGTGAATAACCACTTCTTTCTTGTCATGCTCAAACTTGATCATCTGGTGCAATGTAAATGCAACCGCCTTGGCCTTGTGGATCCATGGTCTTCCCAACAACAGATTGTAAGAGGAGTCGATATTCAATACTTAAAACTCGGGCGAATTCAACAGGCCCTATAAACAACATTAGTTCTATTTCGCCAATGGAGTTGGACTTTGCTCCATCGAAAGCCCTGACACATACTTTGTTCGACCTGATCCTCTCAAAACCAATGTTTAACTTTTGCAAGGTGGAAATAGGGCAAATATTTATGCCAGAACCTTCGTCAATCATGAAATGAGTGACATAGATATCTTCGCACTTCACGATAATATAAAGCCCCCGATTATGCCCCGTACCTTCAATTGGCAATTCGTCATCAGAGAAGCTGATCCGATTGACCTCAACGATTTTTTCAACCATTTTCTCAAGCTGATTTACTGTAACATCCCTAGGAATATATGCTTCATTTAATACCTTCAATATAATATCACGATGTTCCTTGGAATGCAACAACAACGATAAGAGGGAAATTTGAGCAGGGGTCTTCATCAACTGATCTATTATTGAATACTCCGACAATTTCATCTTCTTCAAAAATTCTTTGGCTTCTTATTCAGTGACAGGCTTTTTGATAGATGAAGGTCCACTCCCAATTGGCTTGGACTTCCTTAAACTTTCAGGCACAAAGCATCTTCCTAACCAAGTCAAACCCCTACCTCATCTATATTTTCTACTACTTTTTTCCCCTAATAGGTCATCACAGTCCGCTTATAGTTCCATGGAACTTTTTTATATCAACTACCAGAGGTTGGATCACTAGTTTGATGATAATAAGCGATGCAAATGCCCCTTTCACCGTCAAGATAGGCTTACCCGGAGCTCCTACCACCGTCAACTTAGGTTTGTCCTGACTTAAAACGACAATTTTTTTGGTGCCTTTTACTGTGATCATGGGTTTTTTTTGCTCTCTTGGACTTTATCTTCTCCCATTTCTTCCTGGCTCAATGATATTACTTTCAATGAGTCCTCCACATTCACTGATTTATCCTCATTGGTCTGTATTCTAACAATAGGCTTATAACACCTTGACGACTCTTTCCCATCATATATCAATTCTAAAATATTAGTTTCAACATGGGTTGGTAATGGATTTTGTTAATGTTTGGAACCTTCGGGGCCTGGACCAAAATCTGATTTGCATCGATTAAAACTTAACTGGCTCTCTTTATATACTAGTATTTCTTGATATCGTGGCCTGGCATGTCAGAACAATATGTATACCTTAAAGAATAATCGAGATGCCTGAGAGGTGGATTTGAAAGCCTTTCTTGAATCGGGCTTAAGACCTTCATCTTTCTCAACCTATCAAACAAGCTAGCATATGTCTCCCCGAGAAGCGTGAATTCATTTTTGACCGCCTTCTCTTTCTTGTACTCAGTCCTGGGTTGGAAACCAATTATGGAGGGGTTTTGGTAATTTGGTGGAGCTAATGGATGATTTTGTAGAGCTTGCACATGCCATTATGGGTAAAAAAGGGTTTAGGTATATGGCTGTGCACTATATACTGGGTAAGGAGGGGGTGGAATAGCATATGGTGGGTTTTGTGGAGGGTAGTAATGGTGGGGAGGAATATATGGAGCTTAGACATAAGCATGGGCTTAGGATTGGGGATAGGAGCGAGGTGGTCTTTTGGGATAGGAATGGGGTCCAGCAATAATGGTCGCCACGTCCTCTTTCTTCTTTTTACCTCTGAACGTGCCAGATCCACCTTGAACCGCTAGTGTGGTGGCTTTTAACGCGGTAAAACTCACTATTAGGCCGGTCTTAATTCCGTCCTCTATCATCTCTCCCATTTTGAGGACTTCAACAAAAGACTTTCCCATGCTGGAAGTAAATGTTGAAAATAGGTCTCATCCTATGCCTGAATGAAGACCTCTACCAGCTTACTCTCCTTCATTAAAGGCTTCACCCTGGTGGCCTGTTCACGCTACCTTATCGCGCATTCTCTAAAGTCTTCAGTGCTTTTCTTCTTTATGTTGACCAAGGATTTTTCGTCAGGAATTAGGTCGATGTTATACTGAAAATGTAGCACAAACTCAGAAGCTAAGTCATCCCAGCTGTTCCACTTGTTGATATCTTGATCGACAAACCATTCTGAAGCCAGATCAGAAAGACTTTTGCTAAGGAAAGCCATAAGCAACTCTTCCCTTCCCCCTACAGCCCTCAATTGGTTGCAATAACTTCTCAAGTTTGCCACAGGATCATCGTGCCCAACATACTTCTCGAACTTAGGCATTTTAAAACCAAGGGAAAGGTTGAAATCTGGAAACATACAAAGATCTTTATAGGAAACACTCTTATTACCTCTGGTTCCCTGCAGATTTCTCATGGCCTGTTCCAAACTTTTCAATTTCCGCATTATGACCTCCTGTTCCTCTGTTGCGATAGGTTTCTCTGTATCAAATAGAAATGCAGGTGGCTGAGCGTACCCATACGGTTCATTCATTCTCAAAGTAAGATCCGGGGCATAATACTGACTATTTGAAACCTTCAACACTGGCTCACTGGCAAACTGAGGAAGCACCATTGTTGAACACACAACATATGTGGGAGCTTCAGGTGGTGGCGTAGCCATGAACACAGGCACTGCCGATGGTGCTGGCTGAGTCACGATCCTTGGTTAAGGAACTGCCAGGGGCACACTAGAAGTTCCAAGGTAATATTGCCGCGGAGTGAATCCTGGTGTGTGCTCCAGTGACTCAATAGGAACAGAGAATTGTGCCTGAGAGAGCAGTGGGAAATTGGGGATATTCTCGAGATCTTCAATGAGTGGAGAAGGAGGCATGCCACTAACCCATGCTCAGTGCAGATCTAGCAATTGTTGTCTAAGTCTCAATACCTCATCATTGTGTTCTGAACTTTCTTCCCTGAGATCCTGATCTGGGTCAATGAATGAATTGTCAATCTCCCTACTAGTCATGGCAAGCTTCGCTTTTGATCTAGTGAAGTACGGATGACTAGCCAGAGTGCTACAAACCAACCACTTATCTGAAAGAACATGCTCATCAAAGACAAAACCCGTTAGGATTAGGTCAGGCAATAAGCATAGAAATCACATTGTATACATCCTAGGTTTATGTACATTTCTACCGGCCTTTGAGGGTAATGAGGCCATTTAAACATCATCCCGATTTCCCCATTACATTATCACACCTCGTTCTTTCTTCTTTTCACCTTTACTTCTTTCTTCTTTTGCATCAATCTTTTCTCTTCCTCTTTTCTTCTCTTATTGCTCTTTCTTTATTTCCTGCTCTGGCGATCTCATTTCCTTTTATCATTCTTTATGGCTTTTGTTTTTCTCTAAAAGAGAAAAATTGTGGAAAATCAAAGAAACAAAATGATTAGATCAAACCCAAAAGTAGGTTGCCTACGTATCATGTTGTACATGAATCAGATCTTACGTAGTTCAGGCAACATATGCACAAATATCATGAAATTGAAGATTTTTGATTTTCCAATTTTTTTTGTAACGATAAGCAAACAAAACAAAAGGACCATGCCCCAACATGAAATATTCATAAGAGAGACAACTAAACAGATTAAGATAACTTAAATATAATCACCAAATACCAAACAACACTCTAGACCCATAAGACGACAAGTGAGACATTCCTAATAAAGACCATAATGTTAAAACAAACTTGACATGAACTTAACAAAGACACGCCAATACAATGACAGAAAATAAATGACTCAAACTAAATAAAGATAAGAAGTGCTCCTTCAAACTGGTGCTCTCTGTGATTTCCCTGGCTGAGATGGACTCGTCTGTGAAGTTCTCGCCTTACCAGTCAAATTTTGCAACATACCCTACAATGACACCTCGATATTCTAAAGAAAGCTCCTAGTACGTGTTGTGGCCTCATGGGGAGTACACCTAAAAAGACTGTTCTGATACCCTTCCACAGTTGCGAGCAAACCTGCTAACTGAACTCTTAATTCTTCCACTTTGGCCCCCGCACTTTCATCCTGGCGGTCATCGACTATACATTCTTCCTGTATTCTTCCTCTAAGTTGTGTTGGTACTGGCCTACTGACATCCCGAGGAATGGATATAGCCAGATTCCATATCTTGGAGTGTATCCTAGATTATCTAAACCTTCCTTGAGGGTATTCACACCCTGCCACATTGCATTATCCCAGAACTGCTCGTATTTAATCTCATCCTTAGCTTGGTCTCTAAAATACTCAACGTCCTTTTGGAGGTCCATTACCGGTGGAACATCTTGCAGTCTGCCCAACTGGCGCATTACTCTCAAAGGGGTGTATGGTCGAGTACAATTAAGTCCCAACAAAATAAGAAGGATCTGCATGCTACATCCAACCAAGATTGTTTTCAAGTGAAGCCAAAAATAGGTCCACAGAACATTGTCATCTGTTCGTGATTCAAGGAATTCAATCCAAGCCTCGACTCCCACTGGCAATGAGAATTTGTCAAAGCGCATTCTTTCTTCCATGGCTTTCACTCGATCAGAGAAACAACAATCAATGACATCTGATTTTATCAAAGACGGAGCATACAAATGCTCCATCATCCATAGTTGCAACACTAGATTACTTCCTTCGAAGAACCATATCCCCTCTTTTATTTTAGTCAGGGCCTTATATATCTCTACTAAAATCATAGGCACTTGAGTAACCTTTCTCTCTTGATCCTTATGAAATAAGGCCATCACTATAGATTGCAACCGAGTATTAATACATCTTTCATCTTGTGGAAACACTAAAGTGCCTAACAAAGCGAGAGAGAAGATTTCAAGAGATTTTTTTTTCCATTTCTTCTTAGTTATATGAAACTCATTCCAAAAATAACCAAAACCTACCAATGATCCGAATCGAGCGAACAAGTAGTCTAGGGAAATCCATGATTGATTAAGGCATCCCAAATGTATATTCTTACTCTTTAAACAACAATGCTGAAGAAAGCTTAAGCTAGTATGATTACGGGCTCGGATTATCTTTAGACAGATATAAGACAACTGACACAGACTAGATATTTCTGCCAAAGTAGGCGTCATTTCATATTTTCCAAACCTAAACACCAAAATACTAGGATCCCAAAAAAGTCGACGCCGCCTCTATCAGATCTGGATGGGGTGTGAGATGCAGAAGGGCTGTAAGATTACCCAACACTATCTTTAGCTCGTGCTGCTCAGTATAGTTGAACGTACCCCACCACTTTAACTTTTTAGGGACCTTGGAAATCATCCAAACTCTAGACCTCGTGGTTGGGTCCATCCTGAAATAACACATAGGACATTAACTTAACAAGCAATTCAATTAGAGCAAAAGATTCCCAACCCTTGGGAATTTGACACAAACATATGTTGAAAGGACAGACCACTTATGACTCCAAATCACCGAACAGTACCACCGAATGAAATCAGCCTACTTGGCAAGGACCAGTTAACAATACTAGATTACGTGGAGATAGGCCCTAGGCTAAAATCGAGACAAAGACCAAAAAATAAAGACATTACCGGACCCACAAAGGGTTGCCTACGTATCCTGCCCCGAGGGACGGGAATCAGGTATGCGTAGTTCGTCCAAATTGGATAATTAACGATTAACTGACAGACTGACCCTAACTTAAGAGACATAACCAAAGGCTGACAAATAAAACTTTTTTTGGGGGGTTTTAACTATACACTCCAGAAAAAACTGACACCAACAATTATGAAGGAAAAATCTTTTGGTATTTTCGTTATATGATATATGAAATGTACAAAATTTCTACCATATTTTTTGAATTATAAAAGGCTCCTATTAAAAAAACTTTTTTAAAGATTTCGAATTATGAATGCATGCTAAGGAGACAAAGTAAAAAACTTTTGATGTCTATTTTTTGTATAAATGAGTGCCAAAGGTAAAAAATATTTTTGAATTGTAAAAATCAAAAGCCATAAAGAACACTAAAACTACGAAATGCTTCTCTTTTTTTTCTTTCACTTTTTCACATTTTCTTGTCTACACACTTTACTTCTAGCACATGTTTTTTCCCAAATCAGTTCATCAAATGACCATGTTACCCTCAGAGATGTGACATTTAGCACGTAGGGATGCTTTAGAGGTGTGTCTCCTACAAAGGACTAAGTGGGTCCTGCTAGGTCTCAATATGATGCAAATAAGCATGACCTAAGGGCTGACCTACGTTGGGGTTCACTAACAAGGTTGTTTGGGGGAGCATATGGTCGATAATGGCTGCGAGAGCTTTTCACCCACTCTATAACACCGATGGCTCCCCCTCCTAAGATAAGGGTGACTCAACTATAGGTCATGTACAACACATGTACTACGGACTTGTTGCAGAAAGAATCACTCAGGTTATGCACATGATGACAGATATAAAGAGCTAACACATAAGATAAATGCTATAAACAATGAGCACGTAGACACTCCATAATGATAAAACAATAACAAAAAACAACACAAAAATATCTATACACCTATAATGCCAAACCAAACTGATACAACTCTAAAAAATAAGCTTGAATTTTGAAAAGGTCCTCAGCAGAGTCGCCAGAGCTGTCACACCCCTTTTTTCGTACTCCAAAAAGACTCAATTTTAAGTTTGAAAGGGTTTTTACTATTAAGTGACAAAAGAAAATGATTTGTTTCGAAGAAAGATTGTTTTTGTATTTGAAATCAGAGCCGCCACTTGGCATAATCTGGTGTGCCAAGTCACCATTGGAAAATTCTTTTCAAAACCATTTGACTCTTTAAATTGGTTTGCGAACAGAGATTCCGGCTAAGGAATTCTGTTGACCGAGGGGAAGGTGTTATGTATCCCTTAGTCCCGTGATTTGACCACGAACTCTTGGTGGAGCGTATTGGTTAATTTTGACACTACAAATGTACAAACCATAAAAACACGTAAAAGAATCAAACAAACACACAAAAATAAAAACGAATCAAAAGTACAGTGTTTAATCCAATTTATACAGTCCAAATATAAAATAAAAAAATAAATCCTATCTAACCTATACTAATCCTAACTACTCTCCCGTGCTTTACTCGATGCCTCAGGCCTTCACCATGAACATCTTCCAAGTACAAGATACCTCGGGGCATTCCCCGGATAAATCAATACAAGTACTTCGGGGCATTCCCCAGCCAAATGATACAAATGATCCCAACGCAATATAGCTAAAAACCATTCAATCACACAACTCAAATATTCCATTGATCCACAATCCCTAAATTCGCCTACCTGACCTACGTTTACCTATCTGAGCTCGATCACATTCATGTTTATCCCAAATTGAACAAAATAACAACCGACCAAAATTTAACTATACAAATTTTATCAACTTTTAATTCTATCCCAAATTTCTTTCTTGTATTAAATTTCCATGATTAACAAACCATTTCAACAATCCATGCTCATTTTAGTAACAAATTCAAACCACATAGCAATATCAACAAAATCAGACTATCACAGTCATCCAAACACATAATCATAGTCATGCAACCAATCAAAAATAATGAAGAGAACAGGTTAATGAAATAGACCTCAATATCGACTTTTGTTGATAATAATGTTAAGGAAGCCCAAACCAAAAGCCCGAATAGAAAACCTCAACAGAGATGAAATCCCTCACTCGGTATAGAGAAACAAAAATCTGATATTGGAAACAACACTATGATTGAGACCAAGAAGCGTCCAAATTCCAAAACCAATAGAAAAAACAACGGCCCCAAACAATGCAGCCACGAATAGGTGTGTCCGTACACGATTTCTATCAGAGGAAAACGATGAATCCAAGCATAATTTGAAAACGAAACACTAAGATTGACAAACCCAAAACCTCAATTCACGCGACAGGAGATCGAACCCAGTGAAGCTTGAGCTCCGATGAACTCGAGCAAAGGCGAAAAATGATGGACCCCAGGTGGACTCTGGCGGGTCTCGCTGTTTCTGGCTAGATTCAGCTGGAAAATCACATAAAACAGAGAAAACTTGAGAATTTTGTATTGGACTCGCTGAGAACAGACGAACTGACTATCGAAGATGTTGATTCTAGAATTTTTAATGAATATGTCAAGGTTCGAGTCCCCTTATGTGCATTTTGTGATATATATATATATATATATATATATATATATTTCTATCTAAAGGAAGAAGAAGATGATGATGATAAGATGAAGAAATTAAGAAAATGAAAAGGAAATGGAGGTGTGTCTATGGTGCCTCCGAAGAAGATTTTTAGTGTATATGTTAGTGTATATGTGCCTTTCGTGTATTCCAGGGAAAATAATGAAAAAAAATGGGGACTTGTCGGGTAGGCGTGAAGGGGGAGGTATGGGTATATTATCTAGGAAATTTCCTAGAAGTTCCCTTTGTAGTATATTTTCTTTTTGGATAAGAAAAAAAGAAGAGAGGGGTGATGTGGGGTAGGGGTATGGGGTGGTGAGGATGGTTAGGTGAGGGGTGGGTTGTTATTTTTTAATTGGAGGGGTAAGGGTTAGGTGTCCATTTTTTATTGGGTGGGTTGTTGAAATATTAGAATGAGACAAAGTTTTGTATGACTTGTTATTTGGATAAAACAAAACAAAAATAAATACATAAATAAGTAAAAGATGAGGTGGTTGTTTATTTTCTTGGGAAAAAATTATAAAAATGAAATTAAATTGTGTGATATCGGAATAAGAAATATTATTGATAGGATAAAATTATGTGTCTACAACACGTACATATGTATCATGGAGGGTGAAGGGGACAGGGGAATCCCCGACCATCTATGATATCTCCGGTTCGTGCGGCTAACATACACCGGAGGCCATTCAGGGAGTAACACTGGACCCATATAGCCCGTGGGTAGATTTATAACGGTAATTCATAACCTAAGTTAAGGTTTTCGAAGTTCATGCAAAGCCTTATTTCCTACCGCGACACGTGATATTATGTATAATATATGTACTTTATATGATATAATGTATTGAATGTTGTACTGGTTTTGAACTGTTATCATGATATTATTTTGTTCCTCTATTCCTAAGTTTCTTTCATGCTAGCACTCTAATCGCTAACCGTCTCCGAGCGTTGTATCCCCATGCGATGCAAGATTTTTCCATACTTCTACTTCTCCTACTCAATGACTGTGAATTGATCGAGAGTCGACTTGAAGTGGTGAGCTTCCATGCTTCGTAAGGCTCTATTTCAGGATTATATTGTTCTTTTGAGTTATAGACTATTAGATACTATTTTTGAGAATAGTCGGGAGCATGTTCCGACACTTTGTTGATATTCGGCTTAGTAGAGGCTTTGTCAGACTACTGTGGACTTGGGATAGTTTGGTTGTTGGTTGGTTTGGTTATACACATATCATAATATCTTTAATTTCAAGTTCTCTTATCTTGTTATATGTTCAAAATTCATCCGACATGGGTGTAAGATGATCTATGGTTTGGGGTATTGGGAGGTGGTCTCCGGTCCTTGTTGGACTTAAGATACTCGTCACGACAAGACCCTGGTTCGGGTCGTGTCAGATAATTCATCCACATTCACGTTAAAAAATATTTGTAACTTCACCACCCTCATATTTTGATTTTCGACTCTTACTATTTAAAATTTCATCATGATAATATCTCAGGGTTATATATGTAAAATCACCCATTTCAGAAATTTAGTCACATTCACAGTGAATGACAATTAGGAAAAAAATTGATTATTCAATCATATTGTAATCATTCACTCTAGAAGAATCAATTTAGATTATGAAAAAACTCTAATTTATTGATAAAATAAGAATGATTTAGACTAGAAATTTTTTTAATTTTGAAAAACTCTGAAATTCCAGACGACACAATCAAAACTCGTTGAACACTAATCCTAAAGAAATTATTATAAAGTTTCAATTTTAACTTTAGCCATTATAAAAAATAAAACTAACCTTCAAGACGTTGAACACTAGCACTTTCACAGCTTTATAAATACGAAGTCATTCCTCCAAGAACATTAGAAAGACTTGTTAATGCAAGCAAAAAATTTTTAAAGAGTAGTGAAAGTTAGAAATGAGGAAGAGGGATAAAAGAAATCGATGAATATGTTTGAATATGAGTATAGAGAAGAGGAAAGGTCACTTATTTGTTGAATAATTATTTATCTCTTTTTAAAATTTTGGATAATCAAGAGTTAAAACATATTTAAGAAACATAAAATCTTTTATTTAAATTAATTAGAGCGTGTGAATCACCGACCTTTGATGGACTAACTATGTGGTCTAGTGGGCAAATAGCTGTCAGTTAAATACGGAAAAAAATAGTCTAGAGGGGTCATAGGACCCCCGCAAAGTTCAAGATGCGTAACTGTAAATTTTGCCTAAATACATATATTTTCACTCCCTTTTCCCCAACTAATACAATACTAACATAACTTATTCCACTTTCTTTTCTGCCTAAAATTATACATAATTTTTTTTTTGTAAGTTACACAAGTATTAATTATGTGAAATTATAAAAACACAAACAAAAGTAATATATAAATAATTTTTATATAATATTTAATATAACAACAAAATATTATTTAAAATTAATATATAAATAATTTTTATCTCTATACTTACGAACCGACGTCCAACCTATGCCACCTATTTAAAAAAATGTATCAAAATATGCCATGTATATAAAGTGGTACAAAAATAGACTTAACTCACCTTTTTAGTGAGTTATACTCTTTATTTTAACAGCAACAAGTTGACGACGTTATGTTTACAAAAAAGTGTATAACTCACTTTTTTAGTGACTTGTCCTTTTTGTTTGCATAGAACGCACAAAAAGTGAGTTATACACATAAGTCACTTTTTTTGTGAGTTATAGCAAGGAGAGTTATATAACTCACTTTTTTTAGTGAGTTATCCTATTCTGTTTTTACATAACTCACAAAAAAGTGAGTTATATAAATTTTATTTTTTGTTTTTATATAACTCGCAAAAAAGTGAGTTATATATATTTTTATAATTTATGTGAATTTTCATAAAACTCACATATTATGTGAGCTTTCTATTTTTCTTTTGTAATTTTTATTTTATATATCTCACATATTTATTTTTCTTTATTTTTTAAATTTATTTTAATTTTATAAAGCTCACTAATTATGTAATTTATCTAAATATAAAATAAGTAACTCATTTTTTAAGTGAGTTATCCATTTTGCACATGTAGTAATATGGAATATGAATATAACTCTAAAAATATGTGAGCTATGAGTAATGTGAAATATGAATATGGTGCTAACTCAAATAACTCATACATTCATATTTTTAGCACATAACTCACATATTTTTAGAGTTATATTCATATTTCGCATAATTACATATGTAAAATGGATAACTCACTTAAACTGAGTTTACTTTTTTTATATTTGAATAAATCACATATTTAATGAGCAATATAAAATAAAATAGATTAAAAATAAATATTGGTTTTTGTAAAATAAAAAATTACAAAAGAAAAATAGAAAACTCACATAATATGTGAGTTTTATAAAAATTCACTTAAATTCTAAAAATATATATAGTTCACTTTTTTGTGAGTTATGTAAAAAAAAAAGTAAAATATATATAACTTACTCTTTTTTTTTTAATTATGTAAAAAAATAAAAAAAAAAGATAATTCACTAAAAAAGTGAGTTATATAACTTTCATGAGAAAATTGAAGGACAGGTGTCTTTAAGTCTTGAATGAAGGATTGGTGGCATTGACCAACTTAAAGGGTCAAACATTATTAGAAAACTTGATTAAGTTAATTGTGGACTTAATTAATATTTTCAAAACTTTCTAATCTTTTCAAAAATACAAATCAACCCAACCCACACCCCTCTTCAATCCAAATCAACCACTCTCTCCTCTCTCTCGACAGCTTCTCTCAACTCTCTCCCAACTGACAGTTCTACAAAATTTCTCCCTTCAACCCCCGGGGAATTCTACCTTCGGCAATAAATAGTTGGGCTTCGAGTTCCCCTCTTCAATTCAAATAAACCTGTCTCTCATCCCTCTCTCGATAGTTTCTCTCAAGTAAATTTCTCATTTCAATCCTCGGCGACTTCAACATCTGACTACAAATAGTTGGGCTTCGAGTTTCTTTTCGACTTCAACCTTCAATTGACGTGAAAACCTTGCACTCCGGCCACAACAGATTCGAATTCTTTATCGTTCCTTTTCTTCTTTCACAGGTAAAAATTTATGGCCTTTTTAGTTTTGAAAAAAACGAGGAACTTGAGCCAACTTCTCTTATAATATTGGTTAATAATTTTAATATTTGTTGCATTAATTTGAAATGCGGTCTGAATAAAACCCTAATTTCTGATATTTCTTCTCTTTTCGAAGTGAATTATTATTTTTTGTTGTTTGTTGCATTATTTTAAAGTTTGATTTTTATTGTTTGTGTTTATAAAAATAAAACAATAATTTGGGTTGATTTGTTCTGTTCTTGTTCTTGGTAAAAATGGTAAAATTGCTATTTTTTGTTGAACAAAATTGTGCTACTGTTTTTTGTTTTCTCCAACAGATTATCTATCCAATGTAATATATTAACAATCTGATGCAAAAGATTTATCATATGATGCAACAGATCAACCATCTGATGCACCAGAGGAACCATCAGATTATAATTCTGATGCAATAGATTAATCATCTGATGCAACAGATTAACTATCTGATGCAATAGATTAACCATGTGTTGCGACAAATTAAGCATCGGATAAAAAATTTGATGCAACTAATTAACTATCTGATGCAACAGAAGAACCATCAGATTAATGATCCAATACAACAGATGAACCTCCTGTTGGATAAAATCCTATCAACTCTTCCAACAGGAAATGTCCAAGACTTGATTTTTCCAACTGATCATTCATCTGCCACGATAGACGACCCTGTGCTAGAAGAAATCTAAACAATATCAATCGTTAATAACTGTTTAAACAGATCACTCATGTGTTGCAATAGATGTGTGACCTGTTGCACAGACCATTCATCTTTCTCAACAGATGAGTGATATGTTTTGTATTGTCGCAATAGATTACTCAGCCGTTGCTGCAGGTTAGTTAACTGCTCTGATAGATCACTCATATGTTGCAACAGATGTGTGATCTATTGCACAAACCATTTATCTTTCTCAAAAGATGAGTGATATATTTTGTATTATCTCAAGAGATTACTCAGCTGTTGCTACGGGTTATTTAACTATTTCAATAGATCACTCATATGTTGTAATAGATGATGTCACAACAGATGTATGATCTGTTGCACATATTATTCATCTTTCTCAATAGATGAGTGATATATTTTATATTATTACAACAGATTACTCAGCCGTTGCTATAGGTTATTTAACTATTCCAACAGATCACTCACATATTGCAATAGATGATGTTGCAATAGATGTGTGATCTGCTAAACAGACCATTTATTTTTCTCAACAGATAAGTGATTTATTTTATATTATTGCAACAGATTACTCATCCATTGCAATGGGTTATTTAACTGTCCCAACGGATCCCTCATATGTCATAATAATGTGTGATCTATTGCACAGACCATTCATCTATCTTAAAAGATGAGTGATATGTTTTGTATTATTGCAACAGATTACTCATCTGCTTCAATAGGTTGGTTATATGCTACAATAGATATACTACCTGGTGCAATAGATCGGTGATCTATTGCAACTGTTATTTTACTACTTTGCTTGTTTGACTTACTATTATCCTTTTTTAACGATGCATTAATTAACTATAATATTTTTTTATGTTCCTGTTAATTTTAGATAATATAGTTCCCAAAAGAACAGAAACCGAATCAAGTCCAAGTAAAAGAACAAGTGAAGAGCTAGGCCACATCCACCACTCTATGTTCTTGCTTTACAAATGTTATCTCAATCGGGAGCAGAATATGATAAACACAGGGAAGAGAAATGTTTTAAAAGAGATGATGCAAATGCTAATAGCCCTTCCACCGAAAAGTTGGTCAAAGCCTTCAGCATTGATCTTTTCCTGTAAGAATGCAGTACGATGGTGTCGCAGATTTAACGGGTGATTTCGTGGTTAAGTCATCCATGCGAAAATCTTTCGACGCCTTCAGAAAAATACTTCAAGAACAAAAATTAGATGTTTTTTCAGGGACTGCTGCTTTGGAAAATATCTTGATTTGCCAGTAGACAACAATGCTCATTTCCAAATGAAAATGGTATATGAACTTCTCAAGTATAGATTTATATAAGAAAACAAAGATAAGATGGATGAAGTGTGGATAAATTACTGTAGCATGCTTATTTGTTTTGGTTGGAAAGAGTTTGCCATAGTTTCTGGACTAAAATGTTATCCTCCTTCTCAAGTTATACCTATTCTAACCCAAAAAAAAACACTCCGCACACCCAAAAAAGGCAAAGGCAAGTCGTGTGATCATGATGACCTGGTGTCCATTGTTGGTCCAAGCTTTAAAAATAAAAATTTGATAGAAGCGTTGAAAGGTAAAGGACTTTCAAAGAAGCACAAGCAGTCATTGTGCTTGTTTGGTTTGTACATAATATTTTTTGGGAGAGAGACGTTAACAACAACATAATTCTCAGTTTAATAAATCTCTCCGAGGATCTTGAGGCGTATAACAACTGTCTTTGGAGGTATGAAAGCTTCAAAATGACTGTCAAATATTTGTTGACTCCATTAGCGCCAAAGACAGTCAACTTATATGGCTTCCCATAGGCTTTCATGGTAAATGTTTCTTTCTTCTATTATGATATCATTTATTTTCTTTTACTCAATAATAATTTTAATTTATTGGAGTTATTTTATAGGCTTGGGTGTTTGAAGCCATTCCTTATTTGAGACAACAAGTGAACTACCAGGAAGGAGTTTCCTGTCCAGGAATCTTGAGATGGTTGTCGGCCAAAACTGATAAAAATACAAAATTTCTTGATCTCTTCAACCCCCTGAAGGATGCAGTAATTATAATTATAATTAATTTTTTCTTTTAATTAATAATTTTTTTTAATGATTTAATCATCATTCTAATATATGTAATGATTTATGTTAGATTGTGCATTCGTCGCTAGTTCCTACCAATCGAGAGTTGAAGATGCCATTTGTTCTTACTTTACAGTCTGTGCAAACTTTATCGTACCCTAAGTTCATCGACAGAATAAAAATAAAATTATTTGGATCAACAACCATTACAAGAAAAATAATTTTGGAGGGTGGACTTATTGTTGTTGATGATCTTAGTGGTGATGGAGCTGTTGGTGGTGGTAGTGGTGCTGCTGTTGGTGCTAATGATACTCCTCTTAAATTATTTAAAGCAAACCATTATGAGTATGATCATACCGGTTATTCAGATTTTTCCTCTCCTAGCAAATGTTCTGCATGCAAATGTCAAGATTGCAGGGCGAAACATGATGTAGTGATTAATGCTATTAATGCATTAACTGATTTTGTAAAAGAATTGACATCTAAGAGGGGTATCATTTCATCAAATAGGATTTTATTTCCATTAGCTCCAGTAGAGATTAGGGACAAGAGGAGAAGGAGAGTGATTTCCAGGGCATTATCAAGCATCCAAAAAAGCAAAATTGCAACTCCTTTATCTGTGTGTTGCACTGAGCAACATATAATGTCGAAAGGAGAGCAGCATGAGCTAAAGAAGGTAAATATATATGTGTTCCAACTGACAAAACAAACAGACATATATCTATTTTAACAGATGACACATCTGCTGAAAATTATCCAACAGATATATACATCTATTGCAATAGTTGACTAACTTGTTACACCAGATAAAGTATCTATTGCGACATATGTCTCATCTATTTTATCAAATCAAATAACTCTTCGTACTACTTTTATTTGTACCAACAGACGACCTATCTGCTGCAACAGATGATTCATATATTACAACGGATGGTTCATCCATTGAAAATTATCATACAGGGTCTTCCTCATATAGAAATTTTCCCCAACTGTTGATTCATTGTTGCAACAGAAATATAATTTGTTTGGGACAATTTAAAACAAGAGAAATACCTATTTGATTTGCTAGAACAGATGAGTTATTCTTTTTCATTTTGTTGTATCTCTGTGACTAGCATTGACCAATTCTGGCTTTCCAAGTGGATATAGACGAAGCTACTACTGAAAAACATTGACAATATGCTACTCTTTTTATGGAAATATGGAGGACATAAAGCGCAAAAACCGTACGTAAGCAACAATAAAGATCCACGACGAGTGAAGCCGAATTTCATAGCACCAGATAAAGAACAACTTGTCCATACTGAGTAGATCTTTATAGCTTGAGCCTGTCAAAGTAATCCTTGGCATCATACTTAAATTGTTGCTGATGTATTTGTTGAGATCTGTACCTATAACAATTTTTTTTACATTTCATTTATTCGTTGACTTATTCAGCTAATTTCTGAAGGCTTTGATTTATTTTATTTTGTCTATGAATTTTATTTATTCCTTAGATTTGAACTTATTAATTGAAAAGGAATACTACATTCAAATATTGCAACAGATAATGTATCTGTTGCAACAGACGACACATCTATTGGAAAAATTAAACAGATTTAGACATATGTTGCAACAGGTAGGTAATCTATTGAAATTTATCAAACAGGTCTTCCCACTGTTGCAACAGATGGACTTAGATAGAACTATCAAGATAATGCAATAGCTGACCAACCTATTGAACAGATAAACTATATGTTAGAACAGGTAGAATAACTGTTACAACGGATGGAGAATCTGTTGCATTATAAAAATTCAACTTTCATTGGACATAAAAAATTGCCACTACATGTAAAAAGGTTAAAGTGAATTGAAATAAAAAAGGTAGAACCCATCAACGGTGTTCAATTCAAACACCTAAAATAAAATAGGCATCAAGTAGACAGTTTTCATTTTAAACACATAAAATAAAATAGGCATCAAATGTCTCAGTCTGGCACATTTTACTGACTTTCCGTCACTTGGCCCCCAACGGTCATTCCACCCCATTGTCTTATATATTCATCTTCCTCCTAAAATTTAATCCTAAATTCCCAAATCTTCTTCTTCATCATCATCTTCTTTTATCTATCAAAATTTTTCAAATTATTTCTTTCAGTTTTTCCAACTGAGCTTGACAATGTCGAGCGCATCTTCTACTATTTTTTGTGATAAAGATTTTTGATATTATAAGTGCGGTCATGAAGCTCTGTTAAAGACTTCTTGGACCCAATAAAATCCAGATCGTAGGTTTTTTACTTGTAAGATTTCAAAGGTAATATTTTTTTAATTTAATTAGTTGATTAATTATTGACTTGTAATTATTTTATAATTGTGTTCTCTTTTTTATAGAAATTGGGTGGATTTGATTACTTTGATTGGTATAAAGAACTACTTTGTTCACAAGCAAATCATGTAATCTGGGGTTTGTTGAACAAAGTCAAGGCTTCTGAAGAGAAACAAAATCGAGTAAGAAGATACTACATTGTTGTCGTTATTGCTACTAATTTGGTGTTATTGGGTACACGGATATTCAACCCTAATTGTTGAAATTCTCATGGTGGTGTGTGTATTTGCTACTGGTTTGGTGTTGTTGAGTATATGGATATTCAAGCACAACTATTGAAAAATATCAAAAAGATTTAGGCATATGTTGTAAAAGTTAGGTCATCTATTGAAAATTATCAAACAGGTCTTCCCACTGTTGCAACAGATTAGACTTAGATTATTAGATTATTCATAGAAATAACATTGGCGTAATGCAATAGATGACCAACCTATTGGAATAGATAAACTATTTACCAGAACAAATTCAATATATTTTATAACAGATTGACAATCTATTTCATTATAAAAAAACTAAACTTTCATCAGAAAAAAATTATTGTCAGTATATGTATATGTAATAAAGTGAAGGGTGACTTGAAATTAAAAATTGCTATTTCACAGGCTCTTCTGTATACATAGGCTTCAAGCTTACAGTTAGTACCCCATAATCCCAGACCTCTTGTAGGTTTACCACAGCGTTGTCGCATAAAAAAGTCATTGACTCGGTCATTTCTGTACCGGTCAGCAAATATTCGATGAGTACAAGAGCATGCGAGTCACTCGCTTTAGCAGCATCATCTTTTGGAAGGATCATTCCCTTGTTTCGACCTTCAAAATCCCATGATTTCTTCATCAACACTTCCTTTGGAAAATGATTCATCATTTTACTCTCCCTCAACAAGATGGACAACAACACCATCAGTGGCTCCACGAGGAGAATAAGATCGAAATCATCGACGAGAGGTACGTTGGAGTCATAAACATTGATTTTTTCCTCCTCGAGTAGTATCTCAACAGCCCGATAATGCATGCCGTTCACGCTAATGACTACAAGAATCCTCTTTACCTCAGTCCAGCTCTTGTCGTGTGGATTTGGCTTCTCCCCTCTAACATATTTTATCACTTTTTCTTCATCCAAGACCAACGTAGGAACTAGGAAATCAATTCCCACGCAAAGGGATAACGCCTCCCCATTGAGTTGATCGCACCTATACTTGAGCTTCTTACAGAAGTCAAGGTCCATTATCCTATCGGCAGCGTCATAAGCTTCCCGGTACGTTAATTGCCTTTTCTTCATGAGGCAGAGAATTATGTCGACATGCTGTAATATAAGAAGTCAATTTTTAAATAGGTTAGTAATTGTAAAGATGCAAAGGATGGTCCATATGTTGTATAGGGTTCTCTGAATCAATGATCCAATGCAACTTATGCAATAGATGGATAATAAGTTGCAACAGAACTACTACCAGTTGCACCAGTATACCCAGTTGTTGCAACAGATGTGAAATCTGTTGCATAGCTTCATCTTCATGGGGTAGATTAGAAGGGCTAGGTTAGGAAAAGTAAACTTGCCTTGTCCTCATACGGCATATGCATATCAGTCATAGTCTGGAAGTCTTGGGGGGAGGGAAAGGAGGCCTGGGGTAATCTAGTGCTCCTAGCTTGGCATTCTTGGCCTGTCGTAGATCCCTCTTCTCTTCAGCACCAAGTTTCGTGTATATGTCCACCTTTTTTACTAGTCCCTGAACTTCAACAGCTTTTGAAGAGGGAAGAATTACAATTTCTTTTGATTTTCAATCGAAGAGTACTTCTCTAATTACTCTTTTCTTTCTCCTAACCAATACTGTAGGAGTGTGTGCATCCCTTACTTTCTTGGATGGTATGACACACCTCTTGCATTCAAATTCCTTGATAGCTTTAGATATAGCCTCTACTTTTTCAAAGAGTTTATCCTGTCTGTCCTTGCACTCTTCGTATTTGCAACGAGAACACGAGGGTGAAGAGGGGTGAGAAAGACCTATGTAAGGGTGAAAAGGGGTGTTTTTAAACATATTTAATCTTTATTGAGCATCAACATGCTCATCATCATGAGTGGTAGAAGTATCAGCATGCCTGCCACCAACACCAACAACTCCACCAGAAGAAGCACCCGGATCTGCTTTAGTAGATTGGTCATGAAGAGCCTCAACATTAGGCTAACCTTGCCTAACTGCTCTTCTTTTGGCTGTTGCTCTAGCCAATTCCTTCTTTATTAACTCCACCATTGGGCCTGCTATAGTATCAACATGACCTAGAGTAATATAAGAAGTCATCATCGACTCCTCCTTAGTAGGCACGATCCATGGGTGAACAATCTATAAAAAAGAGAAAAAAGATAGATGCATTTAAATCATATAATATAATAATTTTCACAGGTGGGTTATATTTTTTAAAAAAAAGACCCATATGTTGCATAGTTTGCAGTATATGGTTAAAATCTGGTTGAGTCTGGTTCAGAGAAACAGAGCAATACATGGATAATCTGATCTAAAATATCAATCATCTGTTACAACAGTTACACAAGATAGCTAATTTGTTATGCAACAGATGATCTATACATCACAACAGATGAATAATAAGTTTATCAGATTACACATTTATTGCATAATTTGCTTTAGATGGTTAATCGGTTAAAAGTCGGGTTCAGAAAACCAAAGCAACAGATGGGTAATCTGATACAAGATATCAATCGTCTGTAGCAACAGATTATCCATCTGTTGCACCGATTGGCATAGGATGGGTAACCTGTCGCAACAGATGTCCCATCTGGTGCATCAGATATAGTATCTGTTGCACCAGATATAATATCTGTTCAATATCTTTCTTTAAGTAAAATTATTTTACTCGAAGAAGACGTACTGCATTATCCGGAGGGTTAAAGAGATCAGTCCTTAATATTAGTGTTGCTCTTTGCAGCCAACCACCTAAACATCCTTGGATGAGAAACCTCATCCGGGTAATCCATTAATTGCTTTCGAAGGGGGGGATGGTTTCAAATGCCCAAGCCCAAAAAATGTAAACAGGAAGCAAGCAAAAAAAAGTTATAATAACTATATTCAATATAAATTAATGGATGAGTAAAATTAGTGATTAATTTTACCATGAAAGCCGAAAGAAAGCCGTATAATGTGGTCATCCCTGAGGATAGCTTTGTCAGTAAATATTGGATAGTCAAGTAGAAGTTGTCACATCCCTAGGGATAGTTGTTGAATTTATCAAAATTCTCAGCACGCGCCAACAAATCATCTTCTATGACCTTGTTGACGTCTCTTGCCAATATAACCGAATGGAAAAACCAAACTAAGAACAATTTCTCCCTATACTGATCTGGTATGGTTTTATCCTCGAGATCTGTCAACAAATCTGATGTTTTGTAGCCACATTGAGCAATGTCAAACAACCCATCTATTTTTTCCTTGCGTTTTCTTGCCTTGGATCTTTTGTGGGGTGGTGGTTCTTCTGGACGATGGCATCTCAAGCCCGTCACTATGGCAAACTCTTGCAAGCTAAACCAAACAGGCATGCCACAGTAGTTGATCCAGATTTCATCTATCTTGTTTTTGCCCCCCTCCTCCGGATCTTTATCATCTCCCACGTAGTTAATCCTGCGTTTGAGAAGACCATATACCATCGTCATAGGGAAATGGAAATGGGCAGAGGGGTCCTCAGGCAGCTCAAGAAAGCTTCTAAAGAAGCTCTTCTTAAAAAGTCCGCCTATGTTTCCATTCTTTATAATTTTTATAAAATGTTCAAAAAAATTTCCCATCTGACATTTAAGTACAATTTGACTAGTTAGTTGTTTTACTTCTGGGTCATTTATCGGTATCGCAACTTGAAACCTGTCAATACTAAAAGTTTTGACAGGATCATGCTAGGATGTCGATATTAATTCATGTCCCATTAGTGATCCATTATCATCATGTTGATGGTCATCCTCTTTCTCTTTCTTATTCTTCAATTGATACTCTTTCTCACTTTTATTTTCTTCATCACCATCTACAGACCTTTGTTCACCTCCCTCAATGTTGTTTTAATATCTCTCCTCAACTTCATTTTTTCCTGACTGAGATTGTTCAGGAAGCTCCTCCGAATCCCTCTATATTGTAGTCTTTTTTTTGGGTAGTCAAACATTGATCCACTTTCACTTTCTTTTCTTTTGAGAGACATGTTTTACCTACAAACAACAGAAAAACAAAAATTACATTACAATTAATATATGCATAAATTTTAAAAAATACATTACAAACACCACGAATACCGATACACCAATAGCCACCACCACAAACACCACTAACCAATGCCACAAACAAACACCACGAATATCGACACCACCGATATCCACCACAAATACCACCAACCAATGCCACTACCAATGCCACCACGATGACCACAAACACCACCACTACTACTACCACCAACACCACAAACACCATCCAATAATACCACAATAGTCAACAGAACACTACAACAAAAACTAGGGATTTCTCGAGTTCTTCTTATGATTTTACCATCAAAACTCAAATTGTAAACTCATTCTCGAAGATAATACAACTAAAAGTTTTATTTTTCATCATTAACTTATAAACCCTTATTTTTTAGAAAAAAAATAACAAATATAGAACTCTTCTGGAACTCTGTTGCCTATGAAGACAAAGAAAACGACTGATACAAGAAAGAATGAAGTCGAAAATAACACCTATGTGGTCAAAAAGGAGAAGAAAAATAATCTGTTATGGAGGGTTGAGCAAATTTGTTGAGTAGTTGTTGTATGTACTGTATTGTTGAGTGAGAATGAGAGAGAAAGAGAGAGAACTCAAGATTTGAAATGATGAAACATTTTGTATGGGTTGATTTATATTTTGGAAAAGAATGATAAGTTTTGAAAATGTTAATTTGGTCCGAATTTATCATAATTATTTTTAAAATCATCAAAGATATGCGTAATTCTTAACCCTCTCATCATGAAATTGCCAAAAAAGTACTATTTAGTCTAACATATGAACTCAATTGAAATTGTATAAAACCAATTGAAGTTGTAGTTGACCAAGTACTTTAGTTGACCCTATGAACTCACCCTGGTCCTAGATTAATCAATTTAGGTAATGTTGGTCTAGCATATGAACTCAATTGAAATTGTATAAAAATAAATATTCAACATATTGCATCAGATTTGGCATCTATTGTAAATTATCAATCAGATTAGGTAACAATAGATTACGAATCTGTTGTAAATTATCAATCAGATTAAGTCATCTGTTGCGACAAATTACCCATCTGTTGTAAATTATCAAATGGATTGTCATATGTCGCAATAGATTACCCATATGTTGTAAATTATCAAATAGGCACTGCCATTTATTGTACCTGAACCTATAAGAACTCACTCCTAGTCCTAGATTAATCAATAGTTGACCATATGAGAACTCATCCCTAGTCCCAGATTATTCAATTAAGGTATTAGTACCCTATCCTAGGTTAATCAATTAAGGTATTAGTCTAACATGTGAAGTAGTAAGAACCGATTCGGCTTAGAGTGATCGATCGACCACTCTGGTTGGGAGAAATACAATACCTTCTAATCATGCAATTGCCAAAAGACTAAATTGAAGTTGTAGTTGACCCTATGAGAACTCACATTCAATTAAGGTATTAGTCTAACATATGAACTCAATTGAAATTATATATAAATAAATGTTCAACCTGTTACAACAGATGTCTTTTCTATTGGATTAAATCAAATAGATTAGGTAATCTGTTGTAACACATTACACATCTATTTAAACTATCAAACATATTATGTTATTTGTTGCAACATATCATGAATCTGTTGTAAACTATCAAACAGATTAAGTCATCTATTGCGACATATTACCCATCTGTTGTAAATTATCAAATAGGTTAAGTCATATGTCATAATAGATTATCCATCTGTTGTAAATTATCAAATAGGTGTTGTCATCTATTGTAGTTGATATTATGAGAACTCACCCCTAGTCCTAGATTAATTAATTAAGGTATTATCTGAACATATGAGGTAGTAAGAATTGGTTTGGCTTCGAGTGATCAATCGACGACTCTAGTCGGGAGGAACACAATACTGTCTCATCATGCAATTACCAAAAGACTCAATTGAAGTTGTAGTTGACCCTATGAGAACTCACCCCTAGTCCTAGATTATTCAATTAAGGTATTAGTTGAACATATGAGGTAGTAAGAATCGGTTTGGCTCAGAGTGATCGATCGACGACTTTGGTTGGGAGGAACGCAATACCGTCTCACCATGCAATTGCCAAAAGACTAATTGAAATTGTATATGAGCTCATTCATTCATCCCTAGTTCCACCTAGATCGATATAGGTACTGTTATTAATCTTAACATTAAGTTAATGAGAACTCATTTCAACTCAGAGTGATCTATCGATGACTCGGGCCGGGATAAACATAATACTAACACCATGCAAATGCAACGACTTAATTGTATTTGTAGTTGACCCTGTGAGCTTAATCATTCATCCCTCATTCCACCTAGAACGATGTAGGTACTATTATTAATCTTAACATTAAGTTAATAAGAACTCATTTCAACTCAGAGTGATCGATCAACGACTCGAGTCAGGATGAACGCAATACTAACACCATGCAATTACAAAGACTCAATTGGATCTGACGTAATAGACTCCATATTTGATGCAACAGACTCTACATCTGTTGCAATAAATGGATAATGTTCTTTCTGTGGCATTAATTTTTTCCTTCTTCTTTGTAGATATATAAGAAATTGAACCTTAATCAAATTTTGCCTGACCATCACAAAAGGTTGCAGTTAAGATAGGTTCAGAGAAATAAGCTACATGCAGATGGAACCACTTTATATGTGGGAGGTATGTATTACTGATAATGTTATCATGGAAATACATATAGAATACACTGATTTTGTGAATGCTATTTTTACCGATTAGTCATAGATCATTCAAACAAGATATCTGTAATTTTACAGTTAAGTTTGGTAGGTTCAAACTGATAAGGATGAGGGACCATAAATATGGTTATGATACCCTGTTAAGATTTAATGTTGGATGTTGCTCATGTTTATTTGTCATGCCTTCTACAGACTTTCGCTGTGGTAAGCATTTCTGGCGATGGTGTAGACTTTTGCATGACAGATATGTTGTCCTCTATATGGGAGAATAATGATCAATCTTGCCCCTCCTTGCTTATCTTATGCATGCAAATGTAAAGAGTGCAAGGAAAAAACATGATGGAGTGATTAATACTGTTAATGCATTAACTGCTAATGTAAAGAAATTGATATCTAAAAGTAGTGTTATTCGATCAAAGAGGATTTCAGTTTCATTCACTTCATTAGAGATTAAGGCTAAGAGGAGAAAGAAAGCAATTTCCAAGGCATTATCAAGTATTTGAAAAAAGAAAAAATTTGGATCTGAAAAAGGTGAGAAGATAAAAAGGTGAGGAATAGGAAGGAAAAACTGAATGCTAGATTTAGTTCATCTTGTGTCGTTATGTAGAGATACTCCATGTAATTTTGAGTGCTTTTTCTTTTCAGTATGGTGAGGAAGGAAGAATCTCCCCATCATTAACTAATACCAAAAACAAGACATCTAATGTTATTGAACCACCAGACTGCCATATGAAGTTTGATAATCCAGAAGACGTCTTTGCTCGAGTTAGTCAACAGATTAAATAATCTCAATCACTTGGTTTTTCTATTGATCAATCTTCTCTCGTAGAGGATAAGACATCAACAGAACTACTTGACACAGCGAAAGCTGATATCGAGAAATTACTGATTGTGTTTTCTCAAGACTTCTACCAGAAAACTGTTCTGCATTGAGTGTTGCACTATTCATATATGCCGCAGCACCGAATTTATCAGCCGAGAGAGTGCTTGCCTTGGAAAAACTCAAAGAGAACCTTCCATACTTCTCCTTGACCTTGTGTAGAGCTAAGAAGGACCAAGAGGAGTATTATAAGAAAGCTGACAAGAAAGTGTTCCTCGTTGACAAACTCACAAAAGATCAAGAGCTCTATACTGAGCTCAACGACCACAATAACAAAATGATTAAATTGGAAGTGGTGACTTAACTTAGTCAAATAAAAAGTCACGACTGTTCATATCCCTTAATTAAATAAACTGGTGACTTTTCGAATATGTAAATTAAAGAAATGAATTTAAATACAATATTTTATCTTTTTATTGTATTTCGGAAAGAGACAGATTAGTAATCTATGACAAAATATACTCCACTTGTTAGATAACTTACAACATATTGACAATCTGTTGCAACAGATGGATATATCAATTTGTTTTTCCATCAGTTGTGGTGTCTGTTGCAACTTGATAGTCATCTGTTTATTCAATTTCATCGAGAGCAATAGATTTTTCTAAACACTTCTTGGCCAAACTCAATTTTTGTTCTTGGATTGCATCTCTTTTTTTCTTTACATCCTTCAAGCTGGCGTCCAAATTCAATTTGTGCTCTTGGATTGCTTTTATTATTATTATTTGCATCCAGCAATCCAAGAGCAAAAATTGAATTTGGAGGCCATCTTGAAGGATGCAAAGAAAAAAAAGGCAATCCAAGAGCAAAAATTGAGTTTGTCCAAGAAGTGTTTAGAAAGATCTATTGCTCTCGATGAAATTGAATAAATAGATGACTAGCAAGTTGCAAAAGACGCCACAGCTGATGAAAAAGCAAACTGATATATCCATCTATTGCAACAGATTGTCAATATGTTGTAAGTTATCTGACAGGTGGAATATATTTTGCAACAGATTATCAATCTGTCTCTTTCTAAAATACAATAAAAAGATAGAATGTTGTATTTAGATTCCTTTTTTTAATTTACATATCCAAAAAGTCACCAGTTTTATTTAATTAAGGGATATGAATAATCGTGGCTTTTTGTTTGACTAAGTCAAGTCCCTTTCAATTCAATCATTTTATAAATAGGTCCCTCCGGCCTCCCCTCACTCGTTCATTCTACTACACTTACAATACTAATATGGTTGATCCAGATTCGTACAAGAAGATTCATATCTAGTCCTTGCAGGAACTTCAAAGGCGGTTTGATGAACTCCAGAGAAATTTGGCCGACTTCAAAGCAATGCTGAGGAGGGCCCTGCTGCTGCCGGATGAAAATTATCTGGTTGACAATAATAATAGTAATAATAATAATAGTAGTAGTAGTAATAATTAGGTTATGTTTTTTCTTTCTTTTAGCGTATGTATTTTCCTTTTGTATATTCGATCTACCTATAAGGGATTCAAAAAAATCTATGTATATGTTTGGTTTTGGTTTGGTCGACTTTGAATTTGTAATTCTTATTTAATATTTAATTATCATTCTATTTATTTCCTATTCTCAACATATCGGCGGTTGGAGGTAGGGATTGAGCACTTGTGACAACAAATGGTGGTGAAAAGTCATGATGAGAAATTCTCCTAAAATGGTTCGTTAATAAATAATAAGGAACTAAATGATATTATAATCCTAAAAGAAAGATTATTTAATTTAAAAAAAGTTACAACATTGGATTAATTAAGTTATATGATGATATGATTGTTAAGAAAAAAGTGAATGAATAGTCATGACTGTGACTTTTTGTCTAAACAAATTCAACAAACAAAAACAAAAAACATTCCTGATGCATCAAATTCCTCACCTGTTGCAACTGATGAATCAGTTAGAAGAAATCAAAAAAGCTCTTTAAACAGATGGTCGATTTATTGCAACAGATGGTATATCTGTTGAAACAAATGGGTTATTTGATGCAACAGATATACAATTTGTTGCCATAACTCAATTAAAAAAAATGGTTATTAAAGAAACGGTTATTGAAAACCAGGTGTATTCAATTTTTAAATTGAGAAAAAGGTTATTTAAATTTAATAAGCTGAAAAGCCATGACTTTTCACAATAATAAAAAATTCACCAGCTTAATTTAATTAAGTCATTTTTTTCACAGAAAACAATAAGAAAATAAATGATAAACACAATTTAAACTGTAAAAAACTCACCAAAAATATTTTTGTTTTTAAAGCTTCCTTTTTAATTTATATAATTAAAAAATCAAAAATTTTGGATGTCATGAAGATAATTTTTTAAAAAATAAGATATATAGATTATATGTTGCAACAAATATATTATCTGATGCAACATGTTATCTATTTTTTGCTACGGATGATATATCTGTTGTCACAGATGAGTTATCTGATGCAACATATATTTAATCTGTTATCGCAACTCAATGTAAAAAATGGATCCTGGAAAGAACTAATTATTAATAATAACAAACTAAAAAGTCATGACTTATCACAATATTGCTTAATTTAATTAAGTCATAACTTTTTACAGTAATCAAGAATGTCATTAATAAATGGAGGTGAACAGTTGTGCCTTTAAATCTGCTTTATTAATTTATATAATTAAAAAGTCAGAAAATTTGAATGTCATGAAGATAATTTTTAAATAAAAAAAGATATATAGATTATATGTTGTAACAGATATATTATCTGATGGAACCGGTTATCTATTTGTTACAACGGATGATATATCTGTTGACACAGATGAGTTATCTAATACAACAGTTATATAATCTGTTGTCCAACTCAGTGTAAAAATAGTTCCTGGAAAGAATTAATTATTTTAATAATAATAAAGCGGAAAAGTCATGACTTATCACAATATTGCTTAATTTAATTAAGTCATAACTTTTTACAGTAATCAAGAATGTCATTAATAAATGGAGGTGAACAGTTGTGCCTTTAAATCTATTTTATTAATTTATATAATTAAAAAATCATGTCATGACTTATCACAATATTGCTTAATTTAATTAAGTTATAACTTTTTATAGTAATCAAGAATGTTATTAATAAATGGAGGTGAACAATTGCGCCTTCAAATCTGCTTTATTAATTTATATAATTAAAAAGTCAGAAAATTTGGATCATAAAGATAATTTTTTTAAAAAACAAGATATATAGATTATATGTTGAAACAGATATATTATCTGATGCAACAGGTTATCTATTTGTTGCAACGGATTATATCTGTTGTCACAGATGAGTTATCTGATGTAACAGATATATAATCTATTATCCAACTCAGTGTAAAAACAGTTCCTAGAAAGAAGTAATTATTAATAATAATAAAGCTGAAAAGTCATGACTTATCACAATATTCTTAATTTAATTAAGTCATAACTTTTTACAGTAATCAAGAATGTCATTAATAAATGAAGGTGAGCAGTTGCGATTTTTTGCCTAACTTATTCAAGTTCAATCCTCTATAAATAAGTTCCTCCTTACTCAATCGTTCATTCTACTACATATTATTTATTCCTTGCTCTTGTTACACCTTCAACTACTTTCTCTTTAAGGACTTGATAGCTTTTTCCTGTCTCTGAAAAGTTTTTTTCTTGATTTTTGTGTAAATATACGTTGTATTACATTCGAATTCTTTCTTTTCTTTACTTTTATTTTTACGTGTGTGTTTTGTCAACTAATGCATTTTCTAGATATGGTTGATCCAATGTGGGATGTCGCTATTTTACGAGACGTCATGCGGGAATTGCAGAAGGAGGTTCATGACCTTCATTGGGAGTTGGCCGCCGTTAGAGTAAGAATGCTGCGGGAGATCCGCAAGCTGAGGAGGGCGCTGCTGCCGCCGATTGAAGATTGGCCGGCTGACCATACAAATAATAATAATGATAATAATAATTAAGCTTTTTTTTCTTTTACCTATGTATTTTTTTGTTTGTTTTATAAAAATTTATGTTTGATGCATTTGACTTTTTATTTCTTATTTAATTTTCGTGTTGTCTATTTCCTTTTCTCAACGAATGACATGTCTACAATTAAGGAATAATTTGATTCCAGTATCAATAGTAAGAGATCAACATATGAGTTGAGTTATCTGTTGGGTTTGTGACAGGAGCTGTATTTTGTTGTTCGAAACAGATTATTATCTGTTGAAACAGATTACTAATCTGGTGTAACAGAATACCCATCTATTCGATTTATATTACGGACACCTAGAGCCATAAACATGAATCCAACATGAGTTTACTGGCATAACAAAACATTTATCTAGTGCCGCAGATAATGGATTTGTTTAAACAGATTGCTCTTATGTTGCATTCATGTTCGCGTGCTAGCTATTGTTGAAACAATAACACATTAGCAGTTACCCAGATGACAAATTCAACTAAAAAACATAATTTGACTTACCAAAGTCTCCTCTCAAGTAAATGCCAAAGTTGAAAGTGATTTACGAAATAAAATTTGACATAAGAATTTGGTCAAAGAGCAGCAGTTGGTGTAACAACAACAACAACAATGGTCAACAAGAAGAATATGAAGATGATAATGAAGTACAAGATGATGATAATGAATCAGAAGATGATGAATAAAACAGCAACAACAATGAACAACAAAATATCGAAGAGAGAGAAAATAACAATAGATGAGGAGAGAGAAAAATACACCTTTTTTTCCCTTTGTTTTTTGTTAATTAACTAACATTTGGATCAAAGTGTAAATTTAAAAACTTTTGAGTTATTTTAAAATTTCTCAAACTCTTTTAATCCATAATTAAGTAATTGTCACCTCTACTCAATTATTAAGACTTGAATCACCTACACCTCATTTTAAATCTCTTTTGTCACCTGTGACCCAAAATCCAACTTTCATTGTTATAACTTACAAATAAAAAAAAGTAAGTTATGTGTATAGTTTATTTTTTTCGAGTTATGTGCAAGCAAAAACAATAACTCACTAAAAGTGAGTTATATATTTTTGTTAAACATACGCTGTTAGCTTGTCCATAACATATTTTGATACTTTTCTTAAATGGATGACATAACTTGGTTCCATACTTGGTATGAATTAACAGATAACCAAATAGCTCCTAAAATTTGAAAAATCGTTTATAGTAATACTCCTCCAGTCTCAAATTATCCAAATTATCCATTTCAAATTGAGATGATAGAACTATTAAAAAAATAATAATTGGTAATATAACTTTATCATTTTATCCTTATTAATTTTGTCATATTGTTAGTTTTAATATTAATGGAGTTATTATATGAATACCAAAATATTTTTTTATGGATAATTGGGATTATAGGATTACCAAAGTTTTTACAATATTTTTTAAGATTTAATAATTTAATACTAGTAATAAGGAGTAATTAATTATTACTAAGGATATGATGAAAAAAATTTATCTAATCTTGTTTAATAAAAAAATGAAAATCAAATTAAAAGATTTAAAATAGATAATTTGGGACGGAAAGAGTATAAAAAAGTGACTGATAAATTTGTACACTTTTTTCAATTAAATCACTACGTTATAGTATTTTCATTGAGGCTAGCTGACTTAGCTCTTTCAAGTTTTACATTTTTCAATGACAGAACTCTGTATCTCCAATTTCTCCTTCTTTGTCATTTCATCTCTCTGGCATCTACTCTTTTTCTAGCTTTTGAGTGTGTTTTACAAAGACAGAGAGAGCAGAAGTGGCTTGTCTTTGTTGTGGTGGAATGGTTCAAGTTGCGGAATGCTTAAAGATGAAGTAATTGTATCTTGCCTCTCGCCACTTGAATGACTTTGTCAAAATACCACTCTATTCTGTCTTGGCTGCAAAGTATGTTAAAATGTTTATTTTCTGATTTATTTTATGCTTGTTAATTCTTTTGTTGGAGTCCCACACATCGGTGGGTTAAATGGTTTTTGGTCTCCTATATGGTTTTTGAGGCTGAGTTAGGTCAAGGTCCATTCTTGACATGGTATTAGAGTCAGGCCCACCCAGTTCATTGTTTCCGATGTTGGGCCCCCGTCTTATATTATCCACGCTCCATGAATCCCACATCGGTGGGTTAAAGAATTTTTGATCTCGTTATATAGTCTTGGACGATCCTCTCTTTATGAGCTAGCTTTTGAGGTTGAGTTAAACCAAGGTTCATTCTTGACATCTTTCTGTAGAGAAATGAGAAAAGCTAAAAAGTTAAAAAGGAAATCTAGTGTCTAGTTATTTTTATTTGGCTTTTTATTTTTTCTGTTTCATTTGTCATATATTTCATTCTTATGAATGTTTTCTCCTTTTTTCATGAGGTCATTCTTCCTTGAATATCACTTTAGCAGCTCAAGATGCTGGGAGGTGAGCATCAAAGTATTCTCAGCCTGTTTGAACATCGTGCATTTCTTGTGCCACTATATTTAGTTGTCGCATTAGAAACGTAATCTAATTTAGATACCTGTTATTTTTGCTTTTGTAATACTGGACACTTAATACTTCTTTAACCATATTATTATGACATTTTCTTTGCGCAAGATTGGACTTTTACTGAAACAAGCAGCTCTGTGGAAGGTTTTATAATGGCGGTATATGATTTTGTACAATATTTTACTCTTTCTTTTTTAAAAAGAATGACCTATTTTGACTAGTCACGGTGTTTAAGAAAATAAATTTTTGAATCTTGTGATCTTAAATCAAAGTTATTTGAAATGTAACAAAATACTTAATGATTATAGTCTTACACCTGCCATGTTGGAAATGGGAATTAAAGCATTATCAAAAAAAAGAAAGGTCATTCTTTTTAAATTGAACCAAAAAGAAAAGTAGGTCATTCTTTTTTGCAATGGAGGGAGTAATTTTTTTTTTTTGTCTTGAATTATTTACTACTCTTTACAGGATAATCACCTGAAAATGTTAGTCAGTTTTTACTTCTAGACCAATAACACTAGACCATGTGTTATTTAAGCATCTCCAAATCTTTTGTCAGAAAGATTAAGAAAGTGGTTTCGACATTACAACCTGACTTGGAAATGTAATATCAACTTGCAAGATAAGGCTACTTAATGACAACCAGTTCTGAGCAACTGTAGAGTTTAACATAATGAAGATAATGCACCGGCCTTTCAACAATAAGAATCAATTGAAAAATATGCATTAAGTTCTTGAAATGTGAATTTGCCTCGAATTTGGACTCCTTGAGGTACCCTTGGTACAGTCCTGTTTCCATTGAGGAGTTATGGGGCTTGTTGAACTCCAACGCAATGGTAAATGGTGCAAGCTATAAACTTGTCGTTGGTAATACCGGCACAGGTTATTATAAGGAAACTCAGAAATATGATCATTACATTGACCTCAAGCACGTTCCGGAACTCTTAATCATCAAAAGAGATCAGGCAGGCATTGAAGTTGGAGCAACTGTGACTATCTCTAAATTCATTTTGTTCTTGAAAGAGGAAAGCAAAATCAATTTCGGTTCACATGGGAAGTTGGTGTCCGAAAACTGGCTTACCACATGGAGAAATTGCTTCGCCATTTGTTAGAAACTCCGCTAGTGTGGGAGGAAATTTCGTTATGGTTTTCCTTTGAATATCGCTACATTACTTCTCGGGCTTTGTGCTACCGTTAGCTTGATGACCAGTCAAGGACTTGAAAAGCTCACATGGGAGGAGTTATTATCGAAACCACCACTCAAGGAATGTGATTCTGAATCATCCCATTTAAGAAGGATCAAAGTTCTCCCCAAACTCATTCTAGATTTTAGTATAAAACTTATCAAGCTGCCCCACGACCTCATGGGAATGCATTGGCATATGTAAATGCTACTTTCCAGGCTGATGTTTCTCACTGCAAGAAAGGTGTCCTTATAGGCAATATCCATTTGGCGTTTGGTGCTTATGGCACAAAACATGCAACAAAGGCTAAAAAGGTAGAAGAATTTCTAGCCGGGAAAATGCTAACTGTAGATGTTTTGTATGAAGCACTGAAACTAGTCAAACTATTGGTGGTACCGGAAGATGGCACTTTACACCCTGAGTACAGATCAAGCTTGGTTGTTTTATTGTTTTTGAGTTTCTTTATCCAGTTACTGGGGTTCATTCTTCTATTTCTGGTGGTTTACTTGATGGAACTAATTATATCTCGGATGAGGAAGTTACGGAAAGCGGTAATAATGGTTGCGTTACTCCGGGGAGAAAACAAACACTACTATCTTCCGCTAAGCAGGTTGTGGAATTTAGTACTGAGTACCATCCCGTGGGTGAACCGATGAAGAAGGTCGGAGCTGCCCTGCATGCTGCTGGTTGTTATCGCCTTTTAATATTTTATTCATCTTGTGCATGTTAAGTCCAAGTTCCATATCAATTTTTCCTGGCCTTGACTGCTGGCTTTTTGACATTTAAGCTATGTTGCTTGGACTTTCAAAAAATGTTGACAGGTACGTTTCAGATCCGACAGAGGTGTGGAAGCATTATTCGAGGGTCCGAGCAACATAGTTATATTGATATTGATAACTGATTTTTAAGTGAAAATACACAACTGAAGTAATAGTAGGTCAGGAGGGAAAATCTATCCTAGGAGATACGAGATCGAGGAAATAGTTTACTTTGTCTCAGCTTTGGATAAAACTGTTGAGAGTTGCTTTAGGAATGCACGTCTTTCTTTGATTTTTTTCTCTCCAGTTTTTTTTACGTACAATCCTAGTTAAATTAGGAGTCCTATCTTTGGTAGGAAACTAATTAGTTATTTTAATTTTGGTAGAAATAAGTTGTTTCTTTGTCCTATTTTAGTTGTAATAGCAACTATTTAAGTCGCTAAATTGATGATCAATGATAGACGGTTTTTAACAAGAAAATAATCTGTCTCTCTGCATATTCTCTTCAAACTTCATCTCTATTTCAGCGGCCAACTTTTGAATTGAATTCCTGCGTTGTTTTCCTTTAACAGTTTTAAACCAACAATTAGTATCGGAGCTTTAATCTTAAGGGACCTCGAAGTGTTTGCATCAATCTGATCTAGTGGATACCATGAACGGAGAAGCAAATTTTTCTTCAATGGCACCACCAACTTTCAATGGAGAAAGTTATCAAATCTGGGCAGTTAGAATACGGATATAACTGCAAGCTTTGGATCTATGGGAAGCTATTGAAGATGAATACGAGATAGCTCCCTTCGGACAATCCCACGGTGGTGCAGATTAAAACTCACAAGGAGAGGAATACTAGGAAATCAAAGGCAATGGCATGCTTATTTATTGCAGTTTCATCTAATATCCATACTCGTATCATGTCTCTGCAATCAGCGAAATAGGTATGGGATTATCTCAAGACTGAGTATGAAGGAGATGAAAGGATTCGAGGGATGCAAGTGTTGAATCTGGTACGTGAGTTTGAGCTGCAAAGGATAAAATTAAGTGAAACCATAAAGGAGTACTCTGACAGACTTTTTAATTTAGCAAATCGCATCAGATTGTTGGGTTCCACTTTCAATGATTCAAGGATCGTTGAGAAAATCCTAATAACGGCATTTGAAAGATTTGAGGCTACCATAACAACCTTAGAAAATACTAAGTACTTGTCCAAGATCATACTTGCAGAGCTCTTAAGTGCTTTTCAAGCGCAAGAGCAACGACGTGTTATGAGACAAGGAGGAGTTGTCGAAGGTACCTTACCAGCCAAGCATCACGATGATGGACGTTCTAAGAAGAAGAAGAAGAAGAAGAAGTACCAACCAACTGATGAAGAAGGTGCAGCACACAACAACAGGAACAAAATAGGTGGTTTCAAAGGAAACTACCCTCCTTGTAAGCATTGCGGCAAGCTCGGACATGCACCTTTCAAGTGTTGGAAGAAGCCTGATGCTAAGTGCACCAAGTGCAATCAGATTGGGCATGAAGCGATCATCTGTAAGAACAAAACTCAGCAGCAAGATGAAGAGGCTCAAGTTGTTAATAAACAGGAAGAAGATCAACTTTTTGTCGCATCGTATTTTACAAGCAGCATCTCAAGCGAGTCCTAGCTAATTGATAGCGGTTGTATGAATCATATGACTCATGATGAGGAGATTTTCAAATATTTAGACAAGTTTGCAATCTCTAAAGTCAGAATTGGTAATGGTGATTATCTTTCTGCCAAAGAAAAAGGAACAGTAGCTATTGAAGGCCATTGAAAGCTGCTCAGTTTCAAAGTTAATTTCAGATATACTTTTTGTTCCAGAACTTGATCAACATTTATTGAGCATAGAAAAACATTTGAAGAATGATTTTAAGCTTAATTTTGGGGATAAGAAGTGTGTGATATTTGATCCAAAGGGTCAAGAAATCTGCCAAGTTAAGATGAGAGGAAAAAGCTTTTCGTTTGATCCAATGGAGGGAAAGTCGGCTACCTTCCAAGCCAAGAGATGACAACAGATGTATGGCATAAGAGACTCAGTCATTGTCATCAAAAGGCACTCTTGGACATGGTGAATAAAGATATGGTTCTAGGACTACGAAACACACAAGCTGCAACACATGTTAATTTGAAAAGCAAAGCAGGATGCCTTTTGCCAAGGCAACCTGGAGAGCATCGGAGAAGCTTCAGTTGGTCCATACTAATTTGTATGGACCATATAAAACTGTTTCTCTTAGTGGAAGTAAATATTTTATAGCATTTATTAATGATATGAAAAGAATGTGTTGGATTTATTTTCTCAGGTTCAAATCTGAAGTACCTGAAGTTTTTTGAAAATTCAAAGCTTTGGTAGAAAATCAAAGTAGTTGCAGGATGCAAATACTTAGATCAGATAATGGTATTGCGTACACATCTGATCGATTTGAGAAGTTTTGCGAAAATACAGGTATTGAGCATCAACTCACTGCCCTGTATACTCCGCAATAGAATGGAGTCAATGAAAGGAAGAATAAGACGATAATGGAGATGTCAAGGTGTTTGTTATATGAGAAAGGCCTACCAAAATATTTATGGGCAGAAGCAGCTAACACTGCTGTTTTTTTGCTGAACAAATTGCCTACCAAAGCAGTTGACAGCAAGACACCTTTTCAGGCATGGCACGGCTATAAGCCATCCTTAAAAAATTTAAAAATCTTGGGTCCTTAAAAAACTTAAAAATCTTTGATTGTTTGTGTTTCTCTCATATTCCGCAGGTTAAGAGGGACAAGTTAGACAAGAAAGCTGAATCTGGAGTCGTTATTGGTTACATTACAATCTCTAAAGCTTACAAAATTTTTCAGCCTCATACTGAAAAAATTATAGTAAGTAGAGATGTATTTTTTATGGAGAATGAGCGATGGGACTGGGAAAAAGTTAACCAGAAGCATATCACAAGCAATCCCAAATTTTGATGAAAACATTGATGATCAACCTGTGAGAGGAACAAGGTTGTTCTCTAAGATATACCAGAGATGCAATATGGCCATTTTAGAGCCTTCTGGATTTAAAGAGGTTGTCTTAGATCCTAAGTGGAAAGCCGCAATGGAGGAGGAGCTTGTAATGATTGAGAAGAACAAGACCTGGCAGCTTGTGAAAAAGCCTTAAGATAGAAAAATCATCGGTGTGAAGTGGGTTTACCACACAAAATTGAATGTTGATGGTTCTGTTAACAAGCTCAAGGCAAGACTTGTAGTTAAGGGGTATGCACAGATTTTTGGTGTTGATTATTCTGACACGTTTGCTCCAGTTACTAGGCTCGACACAATCAGGTTGCTTCTTACTATTGCTGCACAACTTGGCTGGAAAGTGCACTAGATGGATGTCAAATCCACATTTCTTAATGGAGTTCTTGAAGAAGAAATCTATATCGAGCAACCTGAAGATTTTATTGTAGATGGAAAAGAAGAGAAAGTCTACCGACTACATAAAGCTCTTAATGGCCTAAAACAGGCACTAAGAGCTTGGTATAGTCGAATAGATGATTATTTGCTTAGCCTCGATTTTGAGAAAAGTGTTTCAGAATTCACACTATATGTTAAACGCAATAACAATGGGATTCTTGTTGCTTCTCTTTATGTCGATGACCTTTTGATTACAGGAAGCAGCGCAAAGCTCATTGATGAGTTCAAGCAGCCTATGATCCAAGCTTTTGAAATATCTGATCTTGGTCTGATGACTTATTTCCTTGGAATGGAGATGTGTGGTCTGATGATTTATTTCCTTGGAATAGAGATTACACAGGGAAAATATGAGTTTTTCATTTACGAGAAGAAGTACGCGAAGAAAATTCTCAAGAAATTCAAAATGGAAAATTGCGAAGAGATAAATACTCATACGAACCTAAAAGAAAAACTAAGCAAAGATGATGGAGCCGAAAAGGTGGAGGAAACATACTTCAGAAGTTTCATTGGGTGTTTAATGTATCTTACAACAACAAGACCTGATATATTGTATGTTGTAAGTATTCTATCAAGGTTCATGCATTGTCCGAGTGAAGTACATCTGAAGGCAGCCAAAAGAACTGTGCGATACATCAAAGAAACTATTACCTATAGAGTTATGTTTCGAAGGAGTCAACCTGTGAAGCTTTTTGGGTACTCTGATAGTGATTGGAGAGGTTCCAAAGATGACTCGAAGAGTACTTCAGGGAATTATTTTAGTCTTGGTTCTGGGATTTTTTCATGGAGTTGTAAGAAATAGGACATTGTGGCTCAATCTACTGCCGAAGCTGAGTTTGTGGCAGCTACAACAATGGTAAACCAAGCATAGTGGCTGAAGAAAATTCTGATTGATCTGCATATTGAACCAACAGGAAGCATTGAAATGTTCGTGGACAACCAAGCAACAATAGTTGTTTCTCACAATCCTGTGTTTCATGGAAAACTAAGCACTTCAATATCGAGTTTTTCTTCCTGACAGAAGTTCAAAAAGATGGAGATGTGATTCTTGTCTACTACAAGATGGAAGAATAATGGGCTGATATATTCATTAAGCCTTTACCTGTCAGCAAATTCGAGCTTTTCAGACAGAAAATTGGAGTTTGCATTTCATAAAGCAAGGAGGAGTGTTGAGAGTTGTTTTAGGAATGCACATCTTTCTTTTTTTTTTCTCTCCAATTTTTTTATGTACAATCGTAGTTAAATTAGGAGTCCTATCTTTGGTAGGAAACTAATTAGTTATTTTAATTTTGGTAGAAATAAGTTGTTTCTTTGTCCTATTTTTAGTTGTAATAGCAACTATTTAAGTTGCTAAGTTGATGATCAATTATAGACGGTCTTTTAACAAGAAAATAATCTGTCTCTCTGCATATTCTCTTCAAACTCCATCTCTATTTCAGCGGCCAGCTTTTGAATTGAATTCCTACGTTATTTTCCTTTAACAACTTTAAACCAACAAAAACATTGAGTTTGGATACCCCCTGTACAACTATAGGCTAGTTGATACCATTCTTTGAGGGTGTTGAGACATATTCAGTAGAATTTGTATTATATTTTTGATAAAACATTGTGTTAGGAGACGAGGCTTGAGCTTTTGTTTTGAAGTTACCAATTGGTCATTCTTCTCCTTTTTGCTGCACTTGTTGTCATGAATTCCTCTACCTCTATTTTTTAAATGCAAAATTGTTTATCTGCACATCAGTTTAATTATAACTTGGTGTCTGTAACATTCTGAACTTCAAGTGTGCTGGTTTATATATGTAACACCCTACATTTTTGGGCTAGAACATAAACCGTCATTCCTACGCATAGATGTTCCAAAAGGCCATAAATCCAATTAAGATTTTGTGTGTTAATCATTAATGTAGTGTGGGAATCTAGTTGAGTCTGAGTCAAGATCACAGAGGTCCCTTAACTCAAGGACTAGTTGAAAGATTTCCTATCGTTCAAGTTTTAGTGAGTGTCAAAACTTAGGTCAACTTCAATCAACTATAACTCATTGCATATGATGAAATGGGTGTCCTACTATATATCAAATTAAATCTCTTCGAATTATCTTTTCAACAATACCAATTTCACCTAAATCCGATATCGAAGCAAAAAGTTATGCCCGTTTTACTCCAGCATATCAGCCTGGAAACTGTCTGACGGCTTATCACATTTATGACGACATTTCTGATGCCTTATCAGAAAATGTCGTCTGCCTTAGGTAGAAAATCATAAATTTCAGCTCCTAGGTGATGACCTGGGCTAAAGGGCTATCACAGATCTGACGGCTTATCGGCCTTGGTCGTCAGCTGAAAATTTCAGCAACTGAGAAGTGATTTCGTTGGGGTATTTTGGTCTTTCCCTCACTCCAAAAACCTTCTCCATGAATATAAATTGAACCCTAATCATTATAATCCATATATTATCAGTTTTACAACATCTCAATCCTCTCTACTCTCAAGAACAAGATGTAAACTAGGGTTTCCTCTAAGATCAAGAAATCAAGAAAATCAATCCTTAAGTTCAAGGTCTCTAAGAAACAAATCAAGATTCAAGTTTCCCTCCCTTCCATAGATCAAGAATTCATCTTCCTAAGTGAAGATATTCAAGAAATGGATCAAGATCCGGATTTCATCTATCTAGATTCGGGTTCCATCTTTCAGATCTTATAATTTAAGGTACATGGGGTTTTCTTAAAATTTTATGGGCATAGAAATCATGTTTTTAGGAAAAGGGTTTCAGACTTAAGAACATATTTATGTTTTAGAAGCATTGATGATATTGTTTTGGCCTTTAGTCCTTCTCCCAAATTGATTTAAAGTGATATATGTATATATGTATGTGTTTTAAGGTTGATGATTGAATTGAGAGCATGATTCATGTAAAATCCCTCTCTGGTTATGATTTTTCCTTTACTTATGACATGCTATGGATTGTTCCGAATGTGTTTCGAAAAGCTTGATATGAAAGGTCTTGAATAACGTCATGTTCGGATTATGATTTTGATTTCAAAAGAAAGAGGGTAGTTTATGTTGATAAATGTGAAAATATTCATATAATGAAAGAGTGCATGATTTTCGCAAAAGCACATGAGCACCATATGTTTGAGGAATTCTTGCATAGTTTTGACTTATGTTTCGGAACATGAAATCTCTTAAATTATTTGCATGTTTGGGTGGTCTGAATTGAGTTTTCATGAAAGAATCATGCATGATACGTTATGGCTCAGAAAATATGACTATTAAGTCTTAGTGTGATGACGCCAACTCAGATAATGCCATGGTAATTCAGAACAGAATAGAACACATGGTTGAAATTAGATTTTCATATGTTGAAACTAGAAAAAAATGTGTGATTCAGAATAGGATAAAATTGAACATAAAAAGAGCTTAGGTGGTTCCCCGAAAAAGGCATGAGTTCACATAACTCATGTCCCAAAATCGTGATTTACCGATCCGGGTACATTATATTACGCTGGCCTAGTGCCGTGTGGCATATCAGAATTACAAACTCCAACCCTTGCAGCACACTCGGGAAGCCCACCGAGTCAATGGTGGATTCCCTACAACTCGTAGAATATCAAAATTGTAGGGGAGTGCCACCTAACTCAGAAGCAATATAAAGATCAGAAATTGCACTGACAGAAAGTTTTATGATTTATCAAAAATGCCCATGCGTCTTGAATTCATATCATACATGATGTTTTATGACTAGCTCTTAACTATTTTATTTATATAAAAGAATTATTTTGGATTGCTTTGCGTATCAGTACATCTGTATTGCCCTCTCCCCCTACCTCTCAGGTTCTGAGGCTCAGTCTAGGGGTCCAAATAAGCAATAGATAATTCAGACAGCAGATCAGATTTTGCAGTGGTGAGCCTTCTCTGTTCTTGAAGGCCTGTCCTTTCAGACTATGTCATATATTTCAGATTTGGTCTACTGGGGGCCTTGTCTCAATTTTTTGATAATTGTCAGATTTTTATGTAGTAGAGATTCTGTATACGATTTCAGATGATGTTTAGTTGATATTGGATTTTATTCCTCATTGTTAAACTAAATCTAGAATATGACCATGTTTTCATAGCAGATTTTATTTTCTGCATTTCCTATTTATATATATGAATGGTGTATATGATTACAAGTTAGAAGGGCTCTTGAGCCTTCATGGTTCGGGAAACCCATCACAGCCAGGGTCCTAGTTCGGATCATGACAAACTTGGTATCAGAGCACGGTTCATGGTCCCAGGGTGTCTGCAAAATTGCGTCGGGTAGAGTCTTGTTTATGGGTGTGTAGTGCGCCACACTTATAAGCAGGAGGCTACAAGGCGCTTAGGAATGTCTCCCTTTCTTTATGTTCTAGTTCGTGCTATGGAGTCAGAATGTTTTTCTTTCATACTCTAATTCGTTCTATGGTGTCGCCCATACGAAAGTAACAGTCATCCCCATTCTTTTCTTACTATGATGTTCTCAGATGTGTCTCATTATTGGGGTGATTCAAGTGTAGAAGTTTAGAGTTTAAATGGTATGGTCCTTTCTGATTAAGCCATATAACATTTTGAAATTGTGCGAGGACTTGTGAAGAGTCCATTAGTGCTTCGGGGTGTATTGATTCTAGTGTGAACCTTTATCTTGATAAAATCATGTTTTTCAGCCTGCGGTATTAAGTGTTCATTCTTTTTCAAAAATTTATGTTGCAGATGTCATGCTTAAGGGAAGATGATGTGTAGAAGAATGTTGGAACTGTATTTCCACCCGAGTAGTAGTATAAGTTAAGTGTCGGTGTCATGACCTATTGGTAGTGATGTTGGACCAAGAAGTTGGTGATGTGAAGTCACAAAGTTAGGAGTTAAGAGTGAGGGTGACTTTTGTGTAAATAAATATTTTAGTTGCATAACCGATGTTTGAGGATGATCTACCCCTTTATAGTGATAGACTAATGTGGTAGCTAGTAGCATGTGTGTATTGCATGGTAGTCTGTGGGGGAAGTGTTTGACTCAGATTTTTATTTATACACAGTAAGATGCGTATTCTTAGATCATTGATTATTGTGTGTCAAGTTTCTAACTCTTGTAATCTTGTTATCATTGTGTTATTGAAACTCAAAGTCTAGTGAAATCATGTGGGGATCTTTCGATTCACTAGCATAGTTGCCTTGTCATTCATCTCATTTCCTTGTTCAAAACACAAAAATCAAAGTCTAGTGAAGCCGTGTGAGACCTATTTTGATTCACTAGCAACTTGTTGTTCATCTTGTTGTTTTTGTGTTGGTTGGAACTGGGGTTTTAGAGGCGTAATGACAAGAAAAGTGGTAATGACGATGTATTAAATATATGTTTAGCCGAATCTTTTTGCATAAGACTGAGTTGGTAATGAAGTGATATATCCTTGTGTGTTAGTTTAGTAGAAGGTAGAGAAAGAGTTATTAGTCAAGGTGAATTGTTGGTTACCTGAAGTATGAAAATGACTAGATTGGCCAGTAAGTTATAATTATAGACTCATGATTGTTTGTGGAATCTGAAGGTAGTCTAAATGTATGCTTGGGTAAGTAAGTGCGATGTGAGAAAGACGTATAAGTAGATAAGATTGAATGGGGTTATAATATAAGATTTAGGTTGACCATGTCTACTATGTGACCTTACCCCCCCCCCCCCGACCTTCTCTTCGTTGGTAGTTGTAAACTAGTACTACTTATGAGAAGGCATAATGTCCCAATTTGATGGACTAGTATATTATATTGCATTCTTCAGTGGTGGTAGGTGATTGATGCTAGACTATAGGCTTAAATTTAATGTAGAATGTGGATGTAAGAATAGTGGCTTAAGATTAATGATGAATGTTTGTGAGAATTATGTGTAAGGTTGGGTTGTAAATCATGTTTAGCACTAGACATTAAGTTTGGACAGTTGATGGCCATAAAGGTGGATGTGATAATTTCTTGATTAATGATACTAGTTATATGGAAGTGATCTAATAGGCTTGAACAGTGTATGCAAGAGCTTAAGTTTATTTGATTCGTAATGAAGTGTGATGTTATATGTATGATGTAGAAGTATGCCCAAGGTGATATGGAGTTGAGGCATTTTCTAAGACTATTACATGTTGCGTGTGGCTAGTAGTACCGTTGAGTTGCTAGGTAGGGAAATGCTAGTAGATGGTATATGGTGTTCTAAATAGCCAAGTTAAGGAGTTTTGATTGATAGTGTTGAGCCGTATGATATGATCTTGATTCGCATAGTAGTAGAGAGATATAGGTTTGGAGTCACGCTATTGGTAGGCTATAACGGAAGTAGTATGGTTCATCAAAGGCTTGGTGATATCCATGTTAAGTGTTAGAATCTAAGTTTGAGTTTTGAAGATTAAGCTAATAGAAATAAGAGTTGAGGCACTAGAGGGTGTACACTCTGACTATAGGGATACTTACAAAGACCCGAAGTTAGTAAGTGTGCAAGTATTATATGATGACTATTGATGGCTATAGAAAGATAAAGTGTATCTCAGAAGTTAGTATTAACAGTGGGTTTTTCACTTTCAGGTGTATTCATTCGGTTTAAGTTCTATGATATGTGTGTATGGTCATTTTCCAGACCCCAGAGTGCAATGAGTGTAGTTCAGTTTAAAGTCTAGAAAGAGATCTATCAAACTTAAGATGATGACTTGAAGCTAAGGGGGGGGGTGATAGATCAAATAACCAAGTCAGGCTCTCAGATTCTGATAGTAATGCCAGTATGATACAGAACATTAGAAAGTGAGGGTGGGACTCAACCCATTCTTATCTCAGTATTTTTCAGCTATCCCAATACCTACTCATGCATTGCATTTCAGTTCCATGATCATAGTTCATGTTCATGCATATGATAGAGAGTCATATACTCTTCCAGTTCTAAAATGAGGAGTTCCAGTTCATTCAGTGGTCGGAATCACATTCCATATGCTATAAAATCCAAATTGAGGTCATGCAGCTCATGACTCATGTACTCACGCTTTATAGTGTGCTTAGTTCCTATAACTCATGCTATACTCCTAATGATTGGTGAGATTCAACTTATAGTCATGTATTCCCCAATTCAGATCACTTTGATGAATCCCTGATGTTGATTCGCTGCTCCTCAGGCCTCAGTTAAGTGTCGAGTTTTGTATAGTATCCTTCTATACTTCAAAGTCTTATATTCTAACCTTTTAGTGACTCCTCCTTATGTAATGATAATGGTGATGAGTAAATGGTTCTTGTTGATGATAGATCATTGTATGCTTGTTTTAGATGAAAAAATAAGTGTGAAGTAAGATTTGGGGTGAAGTCTTTGATACATGTTACGGTTAGTTGAAATTTGTGTGTGTATGTTCCTGGGGTAGCGCATGGGAGTTATATTGACAATGGTTTAGAGACTATGTGAAGTATGTATTTACGGGTGTTTGCCTTGAAGTTCATAGGTGGTTATAAAATAGGTTTGAATGTCATGTTGGGATTTAAGAGGAGAAACGCAATATGCGCTAGTGAATCCATAGTAAGAGTTCAGAGTTAGTCATTGAAGTGGTAGGGCACATTATGCTTAGGATGTGATAAAAAAAGAGATATGGAAGGTTGAATCATATGGTTTAGAATAGTATTGTGGGTGGCACGTTGTATTTTGTGATTTAGAGTTAGGCTTGATCACGATAAAAGATTTAACCTACTTTAGACATTAGTAGAAAGATTTATCAATGCCTATAAAAGAATTATAAGTTGAATCAAATAAGTGTGGCATTTGGGGGGAATAGTATAGTTAAGGGATATTCGAGAAGTGTGTGAAGCTTGAAAGTAAGAAGTTGCATTGCCTAAGGCCTAATAATTCTGTCACACCCCTTTTTTACGTACTCCAAAAAAGATGTATATTTTAAGGGTCGAAAGGGATTTATTATTTAAGTGACAAGAAATGAAAAATTTGTTTCGGAAAAAGGATCATTTACATTTTTTATTCAGAGTCGCCACTTGGCATAATCCGGTGTGCCAAGTCACCTTTGGAAAATCCTTTTCGAAACCATTTGACTCTAAACTGGTTTGCGAACAGAAATTCTGGTTAAGGAATTCTGTTGATCGAGGGGAAGGTGTTAGGTACCCCTCGATCCCGTGGTTCAACCACGGTCGCTTGGGTAGAGTGTATCAACTATTTTGGCATTACGAAATGTACAAACCACACAAAAGCACACAAAATAATCAAACAATAACAAAACAAAACAAAAATGTAAAGTCCAGTCCAATTATTACAACCCGAAATAAAAATACTGAAATAACCTACACTAGTCCTAAACCATGCTTTACCCGATAGCTCGAGCCTTAATCACGAACACCTTAGCGTACAAAATTCCTCGGGGCATTCCCCGGTGAATAAATATATACAGATACTCCGGGGCATTCCCCGGCCAAATTATACAATTGAATTAAATACGATAAACTAGAAAGAAACGTTCGCACGCACATTCTAACATTCAACCAAAATAACAAGTTTTAAAATTTGACTACCCGGCCCTATATTGCCTATCCGTTTCAACCCATCGTAAATCTATCACGATTCATACCAACAATAAATCAAATTAAAACGAATCTATCCTTTTTGTCAATTTTTCAATTCTACCCCCAACTTCCTTTCTATCCATCCATTAGAACATGATCAAATTTATGCCTCAATCCACCAAAACCAAACAACCAAGCATCATGATCATAACATCAACAAAACAAAATCCAATAAAAATCATAATCACACCACTCGTAATCGAAACCAATCCAAACAACCAACCAAATACATATATATATATAAAAAGACGAGTTGAGAAATGGACCTCGATAGAATGTTTTGTCGATAATAAGGAAACCCGGGACAGGAATCCTTGAACGAAAAACCTCAATCACGAATCTTCTCGAATCCAAACTCGGCGTGGAAAATTGGAACAAGAAATAATAATGCTCGAGTTACGATTAGCTCAGGATTATGTAAATAGATAGAAACAACTCAGAATCTGACCGAAATTCAATGAAGCAAAGAGATTCCGGTGAGAATTAAACCAAAATCAGGATCGGGAACAACAGTTTGACGCAGATTTGGGTGGAACAGAGGGCTGGTCGTCATATTTTCTGTTACACTGGAGCTCCGACGAACCCAAAATCTTTAGAAAATTAAACTCCGGTGAGCTCACAATAAACAAAACCCATTAAACCGTCGGATTCCGGCCAGATCTCGTCTAGATGTCGGTGAAAAGAAAAGGATCTTTTAGCAATTTTGAAACTGATTCGACCAACACCAATGACGGGAAAGCAGACGCCGGCACCGAGCTCGCCGAAAAGATCAGACAGAAGATGAATTTCTCACCGTTTACTATATTTCATTGCCGGATTTCGGTTGGTGTTTTGGGGATTGCTGGCGTTGGTGTGATGGTGTGGTCGGAGCGGGGCTGATTTTTGCCAATTCCGGCGGCGGATAAGCCCTTTTCGGTGAGCTTCAGGCGAAGACGCTGGTCTCTGATCTCCCTCTCTCATCCCGCTCTCTCTCCCTTCACTCTCAATCTCTCTCACTCTTACTTGTCTCCTTCTGTCTCCTTCGTGAGCTATGTATATATGTTTGCTGTATGCGTATATGTTGAGGTTCTTGGTGTGAGGTCTGTGTAAAAATGGAGGATCTGTGTATATATGGAGTTCTGTAAAAAAAATGGAAAATTGGATATCTGTAATGTTGTTTGTATATGGTTGTGTACGTATTATTCTGTTTTTGAGAAAAATCGCAATTGGAGTGCCTTCCGTCCCCCTTTTTCTTGTGAGAGTATGTGTGTATATATTGTGAGGGTGGGTAGTGGTGAGGTAAGGTAGGTGGGGTCACGTGGGTAGGGGTAGGGGGTAGGGTGTGGGGTGGTGAGGTGGTTTATTTTGATTGGGTAGGTTGTTAGGATAAGATAAAATTAGTTAGGATAGGTTTTGTTAGGGATTTTTGTTATTATTATTTTTATTTTATTTTTATTTTGTGAGGGTATAATAACGTGGGTGAGGGTACACGGTAGGATAAAAATAAAATGGGTAAAAACGGCATAGGAAAGGGACGAAATTAGGTGTCTACAATTCTATCCTGGTTTATGAGTCATATGTCTCTATTCCATGCCATAGAGTGATGTCATTGTTGAGATTCCTTAGTTGGATGCCTTGTGTAGCTCAGGCCCAAGATTCCTTGCTCCTTAATGCTACTACAACTTCTTTAGAAAGAGTGTTGAAGAGATACTCTAGTTAAGTATAAGTTTCTAGCATAATTCAGCTTGTATAACAAACAATTCAGTTTAACAGTCGGGCAGACAAGTATGGTGGTTTCCTACCTTTTCACTCGGTCCTACTAACCAAAGTCTTATGCGTATGACCATCCCAAGATATAACTATTCCATCCATGTAAATTGCAAATTCAGTTTCATGATAGAAGTTTAAACATTTCAGCTCGTCTATATCCTTTCTTAGAAGACATATCATGTCCATGTTATTCCATACCTTAAAGACTTCAATATTCCTACCCATCATTCAGGGACGAATGATCCCAAGGGGGAGATAATGTAACACCCCACATTTTTGGGCTAGAACATAAACCGTCATTCTTACGTGTAGATGTTCCAAAAAGCCATAAATCCAATTAAGATTTTTTGTGTTAATCATTAATGTAGTGTGGAATCTAGTTGATCATGATTCGAGATCATAGAGGTCCCTTTAACTCAAGGACTAGTTGAAAACTTTCCTATCGTTCAAGTTTTAGTGAGCGTCAAAACTTGGGTCAACTTCAATCGACCATAACTCATTTTATATGACGAACGGGGTGGCCTACTATATATCAAATGAAATCTCTTCGAATTATCTTTCCAACGATACTAATTTCACCCAAATCCAATATCGGAGCAAAAAGTTATGCCCGTTTTACTCTAGCATATCAGTCTAGAAACTGTCTGACGACATATCTGACGGCTTATCACATTTCTAACGACATTTCTGATGCCTTATCAGAAAATGTCGCCAGACTTAGGCAAAAAATCATAAATTTCATCTCCTAGGTGACGACCTGGGCTGACTGGCTATCACAGATCTGATGGCTTATCAGCCTTGATCGTCAGCTGAAAATTTCAGCAACTGAGAAGTAATTTCGTAGGGGTATTTTGGTCTTTCCCTCACTCCAAAAACCTTCTCCACGAATATAAATTGAACCCTAAGCATTATAATCCATATACTATCAGTTTTACAACATCTCAATCCTCTTTACTCTCAAGAACAAGATGGAAACTAGGGTTTCCTCCAAGATCAAGAAATCAAGAAAATCAATCCTTAAGTTCAAGGTCTCCAAGAAACAAATCAAGATTCAAGTTTCCTTCTTTTCCATAGATCAAGAATTCATCTTCCTAAGTGAAGATATTCAAAAAACGGATCAAGATCTAGGTTTCATCTATCTAGATTCGGGTTCCATCTTTCAGATCTTTTAATTTAAGGTACGCGGGGTTTTCTTAAAATTTTATGGGCATAGAAATCATTTTTTTAGGAAAAGGGTTTCAGACTTATGAACATATTCATGTTTTAGAAGTATTGATGATATTGCTTTGGCCTTTAGGCCTTCCCCAAATTTATTTAAAATGATATATGTATATATGTATGTGTTTTAAGGTTGATGATTGAATTGAGATCATGATTCATGTAAAATCGCTCTCTGGTTATGATTTTTCCTTTACTTATGACATGCTATGGATTATTTCGAATGTGTTTCGAAAAGCTTGATATAAAAGGTCTTGAATAACGTCATGTTCGGATTATGATTTTAATTTCAAAAGAGAGAGGGTAGTTTATGTTGATAAATATGAAAATATTCATATAATGAAAGAGTGCATGATTTTGCCAAAAGCACATGAGCACCATATATTTGAGGAATTCTTGCATAGTTTTAACTCATGTTTCGGAACATGAAATCTGTTAAACTATTTACATGTTTGGGTGGTCTGAATTGAGTTTTCATGAAAGAATCATGCATGATACATTATGGCTCAGAAAATAGGACTTTCAAGTCTTGGTGTGACGATACCAACTCAGATAATACCATGGTAATTCAGAAAAGAATAGAACACATGGTTGAAATCAGATTTTCATATGTTGAAACTAGAAAAAAATGCATGATTAAGAACGGGATAAAATTGGGCATGAAGAGAGCTTAGGTGGTTTCCTGAAGAAGGCATGAGTTCAGATAACTCATTTCCCAAAATCGTGATTTGCCGATCCGGGTACATTATATTACGCTGGCCTAGTGCCGCGTGACGTATCAGAATTAGAAACTCTAATCCTTGCGGCACACTCGGGTTGGAGGCTTCCCCACCGAGTCAATGATGTATTCCCTACAGCCCGTAGAATATCAGAATTGTAGGGGAGTGCCACCTAACTCAGAAGCAATATAAAGATCAGAAACTGCATTGACAGAAAGTTTTATGATTTATCAAAAATGCCCATGCGTCTTGAATTCATATCATACATGATGTTTTATGACTAGCTCTCAACTATTTTATTTATATAAAAGCATTATTTTGGATTACTTTGCGTATCAGTACATCTGTATTGACCCCCTCCCCCTACCTCTCAGGTTCTAAGGCTCAGTCTAGGGGTCCAAATAAGCAGTAGATAATTCAGACAGCATATCAGATTTTGCAGTGGTGAGCCTTCTCTGTTCTAGAAGGCCTATCCTTTCAGGTTATGCCATTTATTTCAGTTTTGGTCTACTAGGGGCCTTGTCCCAGTTTTCAAATAGTTGTTAGATTTTCATGTAGTAGAGATTTCGTAGACGGTTTCAGACGATGTTTAGTTGATATTGGATTTTATTCCTTATTATTAAACTAAATCTAGAATATGACCATGTTTCCGTAGCACATTTTATTTTCCACATTTTATATTTATATATATGAATGGTGTATATGATTAAAAGTTAGAAGGGCTCTCAGGCCTTCATGGTTCGGGATGTCCATCACGGCCAGGTCCACGGTTCGGGTCGTGACAATATAACATTTTTCAGGTAAAGCTGTTTATGTAGATGACATTCCTTCACCACCAAACTGTTTGCATGGATCGTTTATCTACAGTACAAAACCATTATCAGGTGTCAAGGAAATCCAGCTCGAGCATTGCAGTTGTGGCGAGCGCTTCAAGTTTCCTTCTGCTGATATTAATTTTATGAAATATTAATTTCTCATACACTTTCACCAAAGAAATTTTGAACTTTTTTCATTCTGTTGTTAAAACAATATAGGTTGTTGATAGTCAGAGGTCTGCTGATGCAACCAAGGACAAACCTCATTGAGTACGACACTTCAAATATAGATTTGCCCATTTTGACTGTTGAGGAAGCTGTTGAGAAATCTAGCTTTATCCAAATCCTGCCATCTTTTTATCCCAAAGAGGTTGGTGATTTCTCAAAAGGAATGGCTGAAGCTGATCACAAAATTCTTTGCTGCTGAGGTACTTTTGTTTTCCCTATTGTTCACATTTCTTCTTCGCTGCTCGAACTCTCCAAAAATGATGTCATAGCCAGATGGATCTTCCAAAATACACAACTTTAGAAGAAACCAAGCAACATAGCATTGTTTCAATGGTTTCCCTAAATTTGATTACTGGATGGTGATCTAGATGTATAACCATAGATGTAAAATGGCTAAAGGTTCAAAAATATTACTTATTGTCTCTTTTAATGATCAATTTCCAGATAAGGTTCGGTTCTGAGTACCATTTTTATATGGAAACACAGACAACCCTTGCAATTAACTGCAAACACCAAATTTTCATTTTTCTACCTTTCCTCGGGGTTCATATAATAGCCCCTTAAAGTCAAGATTATTTGGTTAGCTCCTTAATAAAAAATCTTGGTACTTTTTCTACTCTCTCAGTTGAAATATATCAAAAGTGAAACAAGAAGCAAAATCTTGAATTGAATTAGGTGTCCAAAGACTTGACTTCTTAACACAAAAGCTTATTTGATCAAGATTCTTGCTTAGCTGAAACACCTAAAGCAATTAACAATTTTTTTTTTCACTTTTTGTCTACTTACTGAGATGACAAATTATCACAACTGAAAGAAAAAAACAAAAATCTTGAATTGTATGAATTGGTGTCCAAATACTTTATGAATTTGTGTCCAAATACTTACTTTTAACACAAATGCTTCTTAATTCAAGATTTTTGTCTAGCTGAAACACCAAAGCAACTAACTTGACACAGATACTCAATCAAAAATCTTGTCTTTTCAACTTCTTTACTACTTACTAAGCTGAAAAATTATCACAACTGAAAGAAAAAACAAGAATCTTGAATTGTATGAATCCAAAAATCTCGTCTTTTTCAACTTCTTTTTGACACACACTTATGTTTTTTCAATGCAATATCCAATTTTTCATCATTTTGTTTTTTCTTTGAATGTTAAATAATTTAAAATCATTTTTGGATGAATTCCCAGGAGAAAGAAGTGATCGTTGTTGTCAAATCTGTAGTGAAGCTAGAATTTCAGATGGTATAACTATTGCAAAAAGGTAATTAGTTGCTTTGAGCACCCATAACTGGTTGATGAATTTAATGTATGAACAATGCTACGGGGGATGTCCATATAGACGTGGTGAAGTGATAAGATAACAACAAAGGTATTTTCTCTTACCTTTTTGTTTGTTAGAATTAAGTTGGCTTGAAGAATACCCCTATGCATTTTGTTAAATAACATGATTGCCATGTGATTTTTGTTTCTTCTAACTTTTGAATTATATTACGACCTATTTTACTACTCCGATCCTTATGAATTTCTCTTGTAAATTTGCTTCCTCCAACACAAACATGATTGCTATATGCCACCACAAATTATGTTAATTAGATGGTAAATAGACAAACAAAATAAAAAGTGTTTGTACATTACATTCTTTTAGTACATGTTGACAGTAACAACAGTGATGTTCATCTCAGTAACAAAGCAAGAGAAAATAAGAAAATGAGAAGTGTTTCAACACAACTTCAGAAACTTCTAGGTACATCTCACACAAGGAAATGGAGCAGGCCAAAGCAAATAAAAGGATTGGGCACAACATTCTATTGGGCCAGTCATCAGTACCAACCCAACAACTCACAAGTCCATAGTCCAAATATTTTCTGTATAGTTTTATTTACTTTTTACTTCTCTATCTCTTCGGAGGTAGTAGTATGGACTGCATACATCTTATCCTAACCCACGCTGTGCGAATACACTAGGTTCGTTGTTGTTGTAGTTTCATTTACTTGTACATAACTTGAGATTCTAGAATTTGTATAGGTGTACATAATTAGTTACACTAAAAACAAAGTTAGTTAGCAATTATCTGTATTTACAAAATAGGACACTGTATTAGCTATAAGTAACAGACAATTACATCAATAAAAATTCACTTAGAAATTTCATAAGCTTCTAATTAGTTCACTGTTTCTTCAATATGGTATCAGAGCTTCTTTGAAGATCCTCTCTTTGAAGATTTATTTTCTCTTCCATGGAAAGCACCACCTCTGAGTCACCTTCTACTCCTGCTTCATCCAAAGTATTGGATCAAAGCAGCCCTTACTTCCTTCATCTATCTGATTCACCAGTGATGTCTTTGGTGAACTCCACTTTTGAAGGAAAAGTCTATGGAGGATGGAGATGATCTATTTCTTATTGCTCTCTCAGCTAAAAATAAGCTGGGATTTATTGATGGAAGTTGCAAGGCTCCAGTTCTTAACAATCCAGATCTACAATCATGGATTCGGTAAATGACATGGTTACCAGTTGGTTGTTGAATTCACTCGTTAGAGATATTAATGACAGTGTGCTCTATTTCAAAACAGCTAAAGCACTATGGAGAGATCTTGAGGATAGATTTGGCCAATCTAATGGGGCCAAATTATATCACCTGCAAAAGAAAATTAGTGAGTTGTCCTAGGGCACATATGATATTGCAGCATACTACACAAAAGTCAAGGGATTATGGGATGAGTTAGATACCTTAAACACTAAAAACACCTGCTCTTGTGAGTGTGATTGTGGTGGTAAGATGAGAATGACTAAAGCTCAGCAAGATAAGAGACTTATTCAATTCCTGATGAGATCGAATGAAGCTTATGGGGCTGTGAGAAGCAACATCTTAATGATTTCTCCTCTACCTTTTGTAAGTCTTGCTTACTCTCTTCTTATTCAGGATGAGAAACAAAGGGAGATTTCTATCTACTCCAACCCTGCAGGAGATCACTTTTCATATTTGGTTGCTGATAGCAATGCATCTCCTCAGTACTCTCAAAATAAACTGAGGAATCATACTCCTGAATATAGATCTAAGAAGATTGACATGTCCTTGACATGTTCTCACTGCAATAAAGTTAAACACAGTTGACAAATGCTACAGGATCATTGGCTTTCCTAATGATTTCAAGTTCGCCAGAAACAAGAGGATGCAAAACACTGTGAGGAGCAATGTTGTTATTCCCTCTGATTTACCTGGTTACTCCAGTTCTTTACCTAATTGTGTAGGTCAAGTTGGGAACCAATTCACCAGTGAACAACTTTCTCAATTGGTTAACCTATTAAATCAGGTCAAGATCTCTCAACCAGATGCTTCACTTGCTGATTTTGTAGCTACAGCTGCTTGTGCTAGTAATAGTTCAGTGTCCTATTTACTACTCTTAAATTCTAACCCCTGGATTTTGGATTTTGGATTCAGGGGCTACTCAACATATGTGTTTTGATGCAACAAACTTCACTACTCTCGCACCTTTTAATCAAGCCATTAAAATTACTTTACCTAATTCTTTTAAGGTAAAAGTGACTCATTCAGGAACTGTTGCTCTATTTCCTGATCTCATTATTCACAATGTCCTTTTTGAGCCTTCATTCAAGCTCAATCTCCTATCAATTCACAAGTTATGAACATAATTAGATTGTCTAATTATACTTTCTTCTACCAAATGTGTCTTATAGGCCCCTTCAGTGAAGAGGCCTCTGGTTCTTGGTGAAGCACTGAAAGGCCTCTATCAACTTTTTCCTTCAAATCTCCAGTCTAAAAGTCCTCTAAAGAAAGATGCAATTTCCTTTTCTAGTTCTAGCTTTTTCAGTTGTAATTTCTTATCTAATTCAGTCACAAGCAGTAACAGTTCTGATTTTCATTTATGGCATGTAAAACTGGGGCATTTGCCCATTTCATCAATGAACAAGCTGAGTTCTTTTAATTTCAAATGTGATTCTTGTCAATCTTCTATTGAATGTCTCTCAATACTGAGAGTCTTGCCATTAAATAGAAAATATTTAATGATTACTTCCCTAAAAATCCGTCTTCCTATCCTTAAAGATCAATTTTTATGTCCCTCTAAATCCGCTATTCTATCCCACCAAATTTGCTCTACTAAAGCCATTATTATTCTCTTTAACTACTAATTCAAATCTATGTAATTACACTAATACACAATAATATATGGTTACATTAATATATACAATATTTACATCATGCTAACATCTCCCTCAAATTGATGCTGGTAGATCAAGAAGCATCAATTTGCTTACTAGAAACTGATGTTATCGTCATGCATTTGATTTTGCAAAAGAATAAGCTATTTGAAGATCACTGGACACGTGCGGAGAGTAATGACACCTTTATCTACAACTTCTCGTATATAATGATAGTCTACTTTGATGTGTTTGGTCCGCTCATGATAAACCGAATTAGTAGAAATCTGAATAGCACTTGTATTGTCAGCATGGAGAGGAGTAGGATTAGATTGAGGAAATCCAATCTCAGCAAGTAATCCATGAAACCACACAATCTCGGAGCAAGCAGTAGACATTGCTCAATATTCAGCCTCTGTTGAAGATTTTGACACACAGTCTTGCTTCTTACTCTTCCAAGATATCAAAGACTCTCCAAGAAACATGCACCAACCAATAATCAAATGACGAGTGTTAGAACATCTCGCCCAATCAGAATCACTAAAAGTATTAAGACGAATAGGTGAACCACTAGGAAAGAATAATCCACGATTAAATGTTCCTCGGAGATATCGAATGATGCGACGGACAACCACTAAATGAAGATGATGGGGAGCTTGCATGAACTGACTAACTTATTGAATTGCAAAAGAGATATCAGTCCTGGTAATAGTAAGGTAATTTAAGCTCCCAACTAATTACCGAAATATAGTTGGATCAGGAAGAAGATCGCCTTTCTCCAGACGATACTTTACATTCAATTCTAATGGAGTATGTACAAAGGAGGAATCCTGAAGACCTTCCAAAGAAATCAAATCTTGGGTATATTTGTGTTGATTTAGAAATACACCAGATAAATCACGATAAACTTCCAAACCCAAGAAATATGTAAGAGTACCCAGATCTTTCATATGAAAAGAATCCTTAAGTTGTTGTTATAGGCTAGTGATTAGTGAAGAATCAGTTCTTGTAATAATAATGTCATCTACATAAACCAAAAGAAGAACACAACCTGTGGATGTTTTTCGAAGAAACAAAGATGAGTCATATTTGCTCTACTCAAAAGAGCATTGTAGCAAAGTAGACCAAAATTTGTCAAACCAAGTTCTGGGAGCTTGTTTTAATCCATACAAAGACCGCTTCACCATGCATACATCTGGTGTAGGCAATGAGAACAAACCTTGTGGAGGTTTCATATAAATATCCTCTTTGAGATCACCATGAAGAAAAATATTTTTGACAACCATTTGATGAAAATTCCAGTTTTGTGAAGCAGCAATGGCAATCATAGTTTGCACCATCGTTATTTTTTCTATTGGTGGAAAAGTCTCTTCATTGTTCACACCATACTTCTTCTTGTTACCAAGAGCAACCAACCGAGATTTCTACCGATCAAGAGTTCTATTAGAATGAAGTTTAATTGAATAAACCCATTTACATCCAATTGGATGGACATTTTAAGGACATGAAACAATATCCTATGTGTTATTTTATTTAAGAGCCAAAAGTTCTTCCTCTATTGCCTTCTGCCAACATTCATGCTTGGAAGGTTGTGAGTAATAAGTTGGAATAGAAATGGTGGATAAAGTAGATGAAAATCCATACCAATTAGGAGTACAAGATAATCTCATAGATCGCCGAGTGGGCTCAAAAGGAGTAGGCCTTAAAGAATTCTCAGATTCTAGTTGTGGAGCAGTTTTAGGTGGCAGATCAATATCAGGAGGGGGTAAAGTTGGCTGCCGATGTTCATAAACAAATCCAGGTTCAAACCTCTAAGAAGAAGATGAAAAATCCTTAAAAGTAGGAAGAAGAAGAGAAACAGGAGATGAGTCAACATGAGTAGGTAAAAAATACCGATTCTCAAAGAAAACACCATTCCTAGAAACATGAAATTTATTAGAACATGGATCATAGTAGATAAAACCTTTATGTGAAGTACTATAACCCATAAAAACACATTTAGTAAACTGAACAAAAAGTTTATCAAGCTGAGAAGGAGGAAGGTGCACAAAACAAATACAACCAAATGTATGAAAATTATCATAGCTTGGATTTTTGTGAAAAAGACGAAAATATGGAGATTCAAGATTTAAGACTTTAGATGGTAGTCTATTAATTAAATAAACAGCAGTAGACAAAGCTTCCACCCAATACTTAGATGGAACAGAGGACTCAATCAATAAAGTACGAGTGACATCTAAAAGATGACGATTTTTACGTTCAGCAACCCCATTTTGTTGTGGTGTATGTGGACAAGAGCGTTGTGAGACAATTTCTTTTTCAAGTAAAAAATTTTGAACTCATAAGACATATATTCTCCACTAGAATCAGTCTTTAATAATTTGATGCAAGTAGAAAATTGAGTCTCAATATAGGCTAAAAATGTCTTGAATACCTCAGATTTGGAATAAAGAAAATATACCCACGTAAATCGACTATAATCATCTATAAATGTCACAAAGTACTTGAAATGAGCATGAGAAACAATTGGTGAAATACCCCAAACATCACTATGAATGACATCAAAACACTTTGTAGCACGACTACCAAAATTAGGAAAAGGAAGAATTTTACTCTTGCCAAATTTACAAGTAGAACAATCAAAGAAAGCAGTGGAAAATTGATTTTTGTTCCCTAATAAATCCAAATTTGATAAATGAGATAATACAATAGAATTTGAATGTCCTAAGCGCTTATGCCATACCTCAGTCTTACTAGGTGTAGAAGTACAAGCAAATGATAGAACACGAGGAATGGAAAAGTGTATAGGAAACAGTTGTCCAACTTTAGGCCCCTTTGCAATTATCGTCCCCGACACTTGATCCTGCACAAAATAACCATTATGAGAAAAATTTACATCACAATTGTTATCTACCAATTGTCCAATAGAAATAAGACTAGTGGAGAGCTTTGGTGACACAAAAACATTGTTGAAAGTTTTAGCAATATCCCCAACCCTGGTAATGGGTAAATTACTACCATTGGCAACTTGAATTTGTGATGGACCATGATATTTACCAACATTTTTTAGCATACTAGATGAGTTGTTCATATGGTTGGAAGCTCCAGAATCAACAAGCCAAAAATTAGATGCAAGATCATTACCTTGTAGCCCTAAATCTGAAAAAGCTGACATGATCATTTGTCTTACCATTTCAGGAGTAAGAACTTGTCCCAAAGATGAGTTCTCAGTAGTGAAACCATTTGTCCCAGCTTGAAAAGCATTAACCTTACGATTTTGAGGGCGTGTGAGACACTCTATGATAATGTGTCCTTGTTGTTTGCAATAATTACAAAACTTCCTGCCACAATTGCTAGCAATATGACCATATCCTTTGTAACTGTAGCATTGAGTTCTAGTCATATCCCTACCCTTTCCTTTACCTTGGGCAGCAAATGCAACAACAATTTTATCAACTTGCTTGAAAGTATTTTATGTGACAAAATGCTGCTCTTTACGTAGTAATTCCTTAAAACAAACATCCAAGGAGGGAGACAGGTCACGATTCATCAAGTGGGAGCGAATACTCTCAAACTCAGAGCGTAAATTCATCAAAAATTGATCTCGGTTGCTTTGCTCATGAACTTGTTGAATTACAGAGAGAGATTCGAAAGGTATTTTGGCATAAACAATATTTGTAAATTCAGCCCATAAATTCTGAAATCCAGAAAAATAATCCGAAAGAGAAAGACTTCCTTGAGAGTAATTAGCAATTTCATACTCTAAGTGAAAGTGTCAGGCACTATTTTCTTGGTTGTAAACCCGTTGTAAATAATCCCACATGGCTTTAGTTGTCTTGTAAGGCCTAAGATTAAGAACAACAATAGGGTCAATTGACCCTAAAATCTATGTCATCACCCGAGCATCTTTAATCTTTCATTTACCTAATTTTGTAGGATCAGTAGGAGCAGGATCGACTCCATCTATATGGCCCTATAGTCCTTTTACGGTGACAACTAACTAAAATTGAAACTCCTATGATGAAAAATTCTTTCCAGTAAAACAAACACTGAATGAGTCAAACAGATATGAAGTCATATTTATGAAAACTAAAAACACTGACTCAAAAAGAATAAACAAAATGACCAAGATCAAAGTACAAGGTGTTAATTGCCGAGGAACAATCAACAAAAAACAAAAAATTTCCAAAAAGGCTGAAAGGAACCACAAATGAACTCCATGAAACAAGACAACCAAGAGAAGGCTATGATACCATGTCAATTTTCTGCTAAATGACTCTCAATACTGAGAGTCTTGCCATTAAATAGAAAATATTTAATGATTACATCCCTAAAAATCCATCTTCCTATCCCTAAAGATCATCTTTTCTATCCCTCTAAATTCACTATTCTATCCCACCAAATCTGCTCTACTAAAGCCACTATTATTCTCTTTAACTACTAAATCAAATCTATGTAATTACACTAATATACAATAATATATGGTTACAATATTTACATTATGCTAACAATTTCAATTCCATTTGTGATGTTTGTCATCTTGCCAGGCAAACTAAATTTCCCTTTTCACTCAGTCACATTAAAACCAAATCACCTTTTGAATTAATTCATATTGATACATGGGGTCCCTATAAAAATTCAACCTACAATGGTTATGAATACTCTCTCACCATAGTAGATGATTTTAGGAGAACTACTTAGACTTATCTCTTAAGCACTAAGGCTAATGCTTTTCCCATGCTAAAAGTTTCTATCCATGGTTCAAAGATAGTTTAACAGTAAAGTCAAAGTTATTAGGTCTGACAATGCCTTAGAATTAGGAAAAGGAACTGTTGCCTCTGAATTTCTGCTTTCTCAAGGGATTTTACACCAAACATCATGTATTTCTACTCCTCAACAGAATGGCATAATGGGGAGAAAGCATAGACATCTTTTAGAAACTTCTAGAGCTTTGTTGTTTCAGTCTAACCTACCTATTTCTTATTGGGGTAATTGTGTTCTTACATCTACTTTTTTAATCAATAGATACCCCTCCAGAGTCTTAAATGGTAGAACCCCTCATGAAGTTTTGTTTAGTTATCCTCTGAAATATCAATTTCTCAAAGCTTTTGGTTGTCTATGCTATGCTTCTACTCTAACTCAAAAGAGATCAAAATTTTCACTTAGAGCTACTGCTTGTGTGTTTTTGGGATATCCACTGGGGAAAAAGGGATATAAGTTGTTATCTTTATAAGACAAGAAAATATTTATTTCAAGAGATGTTCATTTCCATGAAACCATTTTTCCTTTTAGAATAACTTCAAGCTCTGCCCCAATTTTCTCTCATCCACTTCCTACCTCTACAGATTCCTATACCATTCCTTCTGACCCTAACTCCACAGCTAATCAAGACCCTTCATCTCTTCATATTCATTCTAATCTTGGTTCTGATCCTACCTCCTCTATCCCTAACTCTAGTGTTTCCTTATCTGAAACTACTACTACTTCTCTTGAACCCAGAAGATCATCCAAAACCCATAAACAACCTGCTTGTTTAGATGATTATTACTGTAACAATGTGTTTCTCACTGATCTTACCTCTTCTTGCTTCGCTTCACCTATCGGTTCATATGTTTTTCCCTTCATTGCACTCTCTTCTACAAATCAACTTATAGTTAATTTTATCTCTTCTGTCACCGAGCCTACTACCTATGCACAAGCTGCAATGCACCCTGGTTGGCAATCAGCTATGAATAATGAGATTAAGGCCTTGGTATCTAATCAAACTCGGGATGTTGTGGATCTACCCAAAGGCAAAAAAGCTCTACCCTGCAAATGGGTGTACAAAGTAAAACATAGGTCTGATGGCAGTATTAATCGATTCAAAGCAAAACTAGTAGTTTGAGGTGATATTCAAAGGGCTGGGATTGACTTTGCTGAAACATTTTCACCAGTGCTAAAAATGACAACAATAAGGTGTCTTTTGGCTATTGGTACGAAAAAGAAATGACCTTTTTTTCAGCTAGATGTCAGTAATGCCTTCCTTTATGGAGACCTTGATGAAGAGGTCTACATGAAGTTTCCACCATGCATGGATTGTACTAGTCCTAATCTTATTTTTTAACTCAAGAAATCACTCTACGGGTTAAGGTAAGCATTGCGCCAATGGTTTGCTAGACTATCGACAGCTCTTCATTTCAAAGGTTTTTGCTCATCACTTAATGATTATTCACTATTTTACAAGAACTCCGGGGATCTTATTACTATCATTGTTGTAAATGTCGACGATATAATCATCATTGGAAGTGATTTCTCTACTATCACACAGTTGAAGGAATTTCTCAACGCAGAATTTAAAATAAAGGATCTGGGAAACTTACACTAATTTTTAGGACGTGAAATTTTCAGAGAAGACAATATCTTGATTGTTACTCAAAGAAAATTCACTCTTGAGATACTTACTAAATTTGATTGTGCTCATTTGCCCGTGGTTTCTTCTCCATTAGATCCATCAGTTAAGCTTTCATCTAGCTAAAGAGAACTCATTATCGACCCTACTGGTTATCGTCACCTAATTGAAAAGCTCAACTACCTTACATATACTCGCCTTGATCTTTCTTATGCCGTCCAACATCTCTCTCAATATATGCAGCAACCCCGTTTTCCCCATTTCAATGCTGCGCTCCGAGTTGTTTGTTATCTACGCTCTGACCCAGGTCAAGGTTTGTTCTTTACCAGTGACCCTTCATTTTCCCTTCTTAGTTTTTGCAATGTATATTAGGGTTCTTGTGTAGATTCTTAACGTTTATTCAGTGGGTTCTACATTACCTTTGGTGGATATCCCATCTCTTGAAAGTCCAAGAAACAATCATTCATTTATTTATCCTCTACTAAAGCAGAATATTGCTCCATGAGGCGTGTGGTTGCAGAACTCATATGGTTAAATTGCCTTCTTCATGACTTAGGTGTCCCTCAATCTCTTCCCATTCCTATTCACTCTGATAGCCAAGCGACAATCCATATAGCCAAAACCCCCATCTTTCATGAGCGCACCAAAAACGTCAAACTTGACTGCCATTTTGTTCGACAACAATTTCTCGCTGGGTTAATATCTCTCTCTTTTGTTCCTGCCACCTATCAACTCGCTGACCTTCTCACCAAACCCTTGTCTGGACCTTCACATCACTATTTAATTGGCAAGTTGGGCCTCATTTCAACTTGAGGGGGGTGTTAACAGTAACAATGGTGATGTTCATCTCAGTAACAAAGCAAGAGAAAATGAGAAGTGTTTCGACACAACTTCAGAAACTTCTAGGTACATCTCACACAAGGAAATAGAGTAAGCCAAAGCAAATAAAAGGATTGGGCATAACATTCTTTTGGGCCAGTCATCAGTACCAATCCAACAACTCACATAGTCTAAATATTTTCTGTATAGTTTGATTTACTTGTACATAACTTAAGATTCTAGAATTTGTATAGGTGTACATAATTAGTTACACTAGAAACAAAGTTAGTTAGCAGTTATCTGTATTTACAAATAGGACACTGTATTAGCTATAAGTAACAGAAAATTACATCAATGAAAATTCACTTAGAAATTTCATAAGCTTCTAATTAGTTCACTGTTTCTTCTATGGTACATGAAAGAGTATTCTTGATGGGATAAATTATCCTACAGTAAAACGTCACATGTCTAAGGAGATTGAGATAGATCACTAAACAGTAACTTGACAGAGAAGTTGGAGTTCCTTATTTTAATAAAAGAAAAAAAAGGTGGAAAATAATGTATCTCAAACCGAAAATATAGCTAATGTATGAGATGTTTTTGTCTATTAACTCACATAATAGGTATGTAACTCTGAGGGTCTCTTGGAAATAGTCTCTCTACCTCTCCGAGGTAGTGGTAAGGTTTGTGTACACTTTATCCTCTCCATACTTGTGGAATTTTACTGAATATGTTATTGTTGTTGTAACTTACATAATAGGATAGCCAGGATTGTCTAGTATGCATAGTCATGTCAACTTGATGTTCGCATTTGCTTTTTGAGTGCCCACAAAATTATATTTGGAATGTCCTTTCAATATAATGCATTATATGGCGTTTCGATCATAAGATAGTATATACACTATATTGTATATCAAGAAATAACTATCTCTAGGTTGTCTTTGTCCAACTAGTGCACCTAAGCAAATTTTGACAAAAGAGTCTCAAACTAGTCCATCTAATAAAGTAGTATTCATAAAAATTAAACAAAGAAGGATGCGTGAAATGAACCAGATGAACAAAACTAAGGACATAATGTGACCTTCACGCAATCAACTCAAAATATCCTAACATTATCATATTGAAAAAAGCAAAGGTAGCGACATTCTTCTCAACTTGTAAAATAATTTTCAACATAGAATTGAAGTGGGCTTTTGTTAGCTCTTGATATAGAAATTCTCGTCGGGACTTTTCTTGGAGCAAGGGGTGGAGCAGACAATGAGATGTGTGGCCGCACAAGGCTTCAAGTTAACTTGTTAATTCGTCCCTTTTTGTGTGTTGGGTGTGCAGATCGCACAATGTAATATGTGGCCGCACAACGATATGCACAAGCTTTCTAATGAGTTAGTCAAACATCTATATGTTGGTAAATTGGTCATAGTTTTCTACTCCAAAAATGGATTAACAAACGGTTGATAGCATTATAAAGAAGACTCAAAGTCCTTTCATTTAGTGGGTCTTAAATGCGAAATTCTTCATATTCTAGGAGTTATTATTGTTTGAAGTTGACCCTAGTAAAATCTTGTATGAAAAATCAATCGATTAGGAAACTTTCAACTTAACTTTGATCTTGAAGTTCCTGATGACCTTAATTCATATCCAAAGTTATTCCCACACAAAGGAATTGGGCTTAACACTTATGTACCATTAGAAATTATTGGGTTTGGATCTATATGTATTTGAAGAATGGCTCGAATCTTGGTTCAGAAGTTTGAGGTGTTACACTTAGTGACACGTTTAAAGTTATGGGTGGCGTAAATTCACATGGGACAATATCACTAGCAGGCAGGGCCATTACAAATAGTATCAGAGCACCTCATGTGTCAGCCTTGTCAATGGTAAACCAAAATTAAACCAAGTTCAGACAAATCCCAGAAAAATAGGGCAAGCCTTAGTATCGAGTCTAGGAAAATCAGATATAGTAGGGCAAACCTCAGCGAGAACGTTGATAAAATGTTGATGGTATTAGCAGGATTACAAAAGTGTATTAATGAGTTGTTAGTTAGTTATGAACAGCTAAGAGTTAGTTAGAATCTGCATATGCAAGGCATATGACTATCTAGAAGGTTAGTGGAAGCTTCTATATAAGGAGTGAAGATGCTTTGTAATCAATATAGAAACGGATGAAATGAAAGAATTCTCTCTCTAGTTTTCTACTCTTCAATTCTCTGCATTGTTAGTAAAATCTGCAAGGAAGTTGACATGGTATCAGAGACCTAGGTTTAGGTCCAAAGTTGCATAAAGAAAGCTGATAGGAAGGCCATTGAAGAAATCTCAGTGCTTTGATAATGGCGAAAACACAAAATACAGGTATTGCAGAGCCAACACAAATAGACAATAACGATCCGCTGCATTTGGGGAATTCTGATATTCCAGGTGCTACTTTGATTCCAATAAAACTTACAGGACCTGAAAAATATGGATTATGGAGTCGCTACATGAGATAAACTCTTTTGGTAAATAATAAACTAGGGTTTATGGATTATGGAGTCTCTCTATGAGGATGTCTCTCACCGTATTGGGGTAGGTTAGATGAAATAGAGTCTCACTTTGGGCATTTTATGCGATAAGATGGTGCCCCCAAGTTGAAAGGCAAATTCTATAGAATCACAGTCCGATCGGTTATATTATATGGAGCGGAGTGTTAGCCTGTTAAGAATTCTCATATCCAAAAAATGAAGGTGGCGGAAATAAAGATGTTGCGTTGGATGTGTGGATTTACAAGGGTTGATAGGGTTAGGAATGATATTATTCATGAGAAGGTGGGTATGGTATCAGTGGAGGATAAAATACGAGAAGTGAGGTTAAGATGGTTTGGTTATGTGATGAGGAGGGGTACGGATGCCCCGGTTCGTAGGTGTGAGAGGTTGGGCTTGGATGGTTTCAAGTGGGGTAGGGGTAGACCGAAGAAATACTGGAGGAAAGTGATTAAAAGTGACATGGAGCAGATACAGCTGACTGAGGATATGACCCTAGATAGGAAGGTATAGAGGAAAAATATTAGGATAGAGGGCTAAGGTGTGTGAGTGAGTCGTAGTCTGTAGTTAGGAGGGCTTTGGTGTCCTTTATTTGGCGATGTACAATATTTTTGTGGATGTTATGCCTATGTTATTTTATCATGTCCCATGCTTTTGATGTATTTTTATACTGTCCTTTGTCTCGAGCCGAGGATTTATCAGAAATAGCCTCTCTACTTTTTTAGAGGTAGTGGTATGGATCTGCGTACATTCTACCTTCCTCAGACCCCACGATGTGGGAATATACTGGGTTTGTTGCTATTGTTGTTGTTGTGAACGGAACTTATGTAAACAACTCTTACAAAGGAAATTGAGAGGCACAATGGGACAGATGTGATGCTGTGGTTTTATCATGGATCAGTGCAACAGTAGCTCCCGAGTTGATGATGAGCATCATGTATGCTTCAAATTCACGAAAAATTGGAATGATTTCAAGAAAAGGTTTGATGAATCAAACTTGACCAGAATTTTTCATTTATGTAAGGAGATAGGCTCACTCACACAAGGTTCAAATTCAGTAACTACCTATTATTCTAAATTGAGAGACTTGTGGGTTGAATTAGATGTTATGATACCATAATCGGGGTGTGAATGTGAAGAAACAAAGCCTTTTATCGAACACATGGTGCAGTTACGTTTACTGCAATTTCTTATTGGATTGAATGAAAGTTTTGCTCAAGTGAGAAGTGGTATCTTGCTTAAAACACTTGTACCTAGTGTGAATCAGGTGTATGCAATAGTAAATCAAGAAGAAAACCAAAGGAAATTGGGAATGATAGATTCTAGGAGGCTTTAACATTGTTTGCTAGAAGGAATCAAGGTTTCCAGAAGAATCAACACTATGGTTTACATAAGAATCAACGGTATCAAGGATATCAAAGAAGCGATCGATACCAGAAGTGTATCCACTGTGGGTGCAAAGGGCACTTGTCCATAAACTGCTATCGTTTAAAAGGTTATCTTCTAGATTTTAAGAGTAAAATAGGTGAAAAGATTTCGAATGAACAAGGAAACAATGCTGGAACATATGCTCACAATTGAAATGACCAAGGAAATGGATCCAATAGATTCTATCGGCAAAGTTCACCAAAATATGGACATGCTGAGGTCAAAAGTCTTATGCATATACTTCAGCATTTGAAATTAGAAGCAGCTCAAACCAACAACTTCAAGGAAGGCACTTCTCAGAAGAACAATATGGGAAGATTCTGGACATGTTGGATGAGGAGTCAGCAACAGAATGTAAGTCCAACATGGCAGGTATGACTTCATTACAACCAAGCATTACAGAGTATGAATGGATAATTGACTCCGGTGCTTCACATCATATCACACATTGTAGAAAGGTATTAACTAATCATAAAGCAGTAAAGGACTCAAATTGTAATAGGCTGAAGGTACCAATATGAGCCAAAATACATTTAGAGGGAATAAGATCTGCAAAGATTTTAGGAAACATTACCCTGAAGGATGTTCTCAATGTTCCAGATTTCAAATTCAACCCACTATTTGTGTCTAAGTTGACAAAGACACTTAATTGTTGTGTGTCTTTCTACCCTGACTGGTGTGTATTACAGGAACTCTTCAATGGGAAGGTGATTGGGATTGGTAAAGAGTCTAGTGGCCTCTATATATTGAAGAATAAATTTTCAATTGTAGCTGGGATAGTGTTGAAGAACAGGGAGGATTCAAGGTTATGGCATCTTCGCTTAGGACATACTTCACTGAAGATTATGAAACATATTCCATTGCTGGAGAATAAAGTGGAGGATGATGTTCAAGAAGATTGCATTATATGCCCTTTGGCAAAATAGTGCAGGTTAAAATTTTCAGTTAGCGTGACTAAATCTAGTAGAGTTTTGGAACTTCTTCACCTAGATGTATGGGGTCCTCACAAACATCCTACTTATGACAGAAAACATTATTTTGTCACCATAGTTGATGATTTTAGTAGATAATCACACTTGGGAAATAGTGGATCTTCCATTGGGCAAGAAGCCTATTGGTTCTAACTGGGTTTATAAGATCAAATACAAGGCATAAGGTGAAGTAGAAAGACATAAAGCAAGGTTGGTAGCCAAAGGTTACAACCAGAAGGAGGGATTAGATTATCATGATACTTTCTCTGCGGTGGCTAAGATGGTCACTGTGAGAACTGTGATCAGTAAATCAGCTTCTCAAGGATGGAAAATGTTACAAATAGATGTCAATAATGCTTTCTTGCAAGGTGACCTTTATGAAGAGGTTTACATATCCCTGTTTCTTGGTTTTGTTGTTTAGGGAGAGAATAAGGTATGCAAGCTACTTAAGTCTCTTTATGGACTTAAGCAAGCTTCCAGACAATGGAACATCAAACTCACCGAGGCATTGTTGAGTGTTGGATATGGCCAAAATGCTCAAGATCATTCACTGTTTATTTTGAAGAAAGATGCAATTTCAAAAAGTAAGGAAAACATTTTTCAAAACTCTCATTCGACCTCACTCTTAAGTTGAAATATTTATACAATTCTCAAAATCATCTATCCTACTTCGACCCTGAATCACTCACCCCCACCCCGCCCCCTACCACCCCTATTAAAAAAAATATTTTAAATTTTTTTCTTACCTCATCCCTTACCCAAAACCCAAACCCTACTCCCTTCCAAACTCCCATTCCCCTCCCCCCCTCTAAAAAAAAAATTAATTTTTTGAAAAATTTTAATTTTTTCCTTATCCCATCCTCACTCCCCCACCCCCCCCCCCCCCCCCTACCCCCCCAATCCCCCCCCCCAAAAAAAAAAAAATTAATTTGTTTTTAAAAAATCAAAATTGTTTTCTTACCCCACCCTTATTACCTATTTTACTAACCCCAACCCTCTCTCCAAAAAAAAATATATTTTTAATTTATTTTTTAAAAATATTCAAAACTTTTTTCTTATCTCACCCTTTTTGTCCTATCTATTCTCATTGTTTTTGTTAAATATATACAAATACTTTTAGAAAACATATACTTATCCAATTTGCATAACGATCACACGAATATAAGTAAGAAATAACTTATTTTTCTAGAAAATATTTTTCCTCCTTCATATCGAACGTACCTTAAAAAAATTATTTTTTGAGATAAAAAATTATTTTTCTAAAATGTATTTTTACGCTTTAACTGAACACTCAAATGTATTTTTTGAAAAATATTTTTTTATTCACCAACCAAACACTATAAAATATTTTCCATCCACCAACCAAACAAAAGGAAAATAAGTAAGAAATCAACTTGTTTTCTAGGAAAACATTTTTAACGGAAAACATTTTCCTTCATACCAAACACACCCTATGTCGATAAACTTTTTTTCTGAGAAGAAAAAGTAAATAGTTCATTTTTCAAGAGAAAAATATTCTTATTCTTATTATAAGCAAGCTCTTTTTTTTCCTTTGGATTTTCATCTTACCTTTTCTATTTCTATTTTTCAAATCTTCCTCTCCCTTTCCTTTCTAAAGTATTCCTCCACCGTAAATTCTCTTATATTATAAGAGGCAATTGAGGAGCTTCCGGTCGTCCTCCTTACCGATCAATTCACCTGCTTGCATCGTTATTTTATTATATTATTTTTAATTAATTATTATATATTATTTAAATATTAAAAATAATAATATTTAATTAAAAATAAAATAGATATTTATAATATGTCTGCTTCAGCTGCTTTAACCGTAATTTTACTATGTCACCCTTAATTAATTATTATAAGTTGCTTAACTATTAAAAAATTAATAACATTTAATTAAAATAAAGCAGCTGCCACGAGCTTCACGTCGTCCTCCTTGCCGATATTCAGCTGCTGCTCCGTAATTTTACTATATCATCCTTAATTAATTATTATATATATTAAAAAAATAATAATATTTAATTAAAAAGGTAAAATAGATATATACCACATGTTTGCTTCAGCCACTTCAATCGTAATTTTACTATGTCACCATTAATTAATCATTATAAGTCGTTTAACTATTAAAAATTAATAATATTTAATAAAAACATAAAATGATAAATTAACTCTTGATGTTTTAAATTAACTTGACTTCTTATATGATACCTACTTAAGTTTTATTTCACAAGTATTTTTACTATCTTCTATGACATATCTGTTTCAGCTGCTTCAACCATATTTTTACTATGTTACCCTAATTAATTAATATAAATCATTTAACTATTAAAAAATAATAATATTTAAAAAAAATATAAAATAAACATAAGATATAAATTAACTTTTGATGTTTTAAATTAACTTGACGTCTTATATGATGTCAACTTAAATTTTACCATCAAGTATTGTTACTTAAATTGAAATAAAAGAAAAAATATTATAAATCACAATAATTAAAAACTTAAATTATTTTTAAAATATAAATGACTATCAATGTCACAAAAGTTTCAACAAGAAAAGAGTACTATAAATTACAATAGCTAACGGCTTAAAATAGTAAATTACAGTGCCAAAAAAGTATTATAAATTACAATAGATAACAACTTAAATTATCTAAAAACATATTAAAAAATAATTAATTATTTAAATTTTATTTGTGTCACATAAATTGAGATAAAAATACGTAAAAAATACTATAAATCATAATAATTAACAACATAAAAAATTTAAAAGATATAAAATATTTATCAAACTCTTAAAATTATATTAGTACCACTTAAATTGGAATAGAACAAAAAGTATTATAAATCACAATAATTAAAAACCTAATTTAAAAAATATATATATAATTGACTATCAATACCACAAAAATTTGAATAAGGAGAGTAACATATATTAATTAAAAATTACATAAAAATTATTACAAATTATAATAGTTAAAAACTTGAAATATCTAAAAAAAATTAATTTATTATATATTTCAAAAATAAACGTAAAAAAAATACTATAAATCACTTAAATTGGAAAAGAAGAAAAAGTATTATAAATCTCAATAATTAAAACTTAAATTATTTTTAAAAAATAATTGACTATCAATGCCACAAAAGTTTGGATAAGGAAAGTAACATATATTATTTGAAAATTACATAAAAATTATTTTAAATTACAAACATTAACAACTTAAAATATGTATATATATATATATTAAAAATATGATTAATTATTTAAATTATATTTGTGTCGTATAAATTGAGATAAAAAATAATTTATATTGGCACGGGCCTCTAGTACAACTATACAAGCTACTTCTCCCCATTTCTTTTATTCCTTTCCTTTATGACTCTATCTCTCTTCTCTATTAAATAACAATAACAAAGTTTTGCAAAAAAACTAAATAAAAAAATTAATAGTTTTTCACATAATTTAAAAGATTTTCATAATAAATATATAAAATAATTTCTCTCCAATAAACAATTCTAATAGCAAAATATGCTATGATATTTATCTATTTTCATAAATTGATACTCGGAAGAACTTTCTGAAAAAATTGATCAATCATGTTATATATATATAAAAAAAAAAAAACCACCTCTCAAAAGAAGAGAACAAAACACAAATTATTTCTCTTTGAACATATTTTTGACAAAAATACTTCTCAAAATAATTTACGTGTTAAACAAGTTGTAAAAGGTCTCTTTGTCAAAAAAAAAAAAAAAAAAAGTTGTAAAAGGTAGATGAAATTGAAACAAATGAGTCCTAGATTGATCAATGATCCCTATTTTTGATGGATCAAAGAAAAAGAAAAAGAGAGATCAATGCTCAATCTGAAGGATGAACATGTTTTTGTATAGGATCTGCTGGCCAACATTAGGACCTCTTCTGAGTTTCCCCTCCCCAATTCTTCTGGATTTCTCCTATACGGCTGGGTTCTAAAAGAAAGAAAAAAAAAAAAAAAGACATTTGAAAGCAGAACATATATTTTAATAGCATGAAAAAAAGGCCTTCCTTGATATTAATATTTTGCTGGCGACAATTGTGACGCACAATAATTAAATAGGGGGGAGATAATAAATAAAAATATATCGATGGGTACAAGTAATGAAGATTTACCGCAAGGAACAGTAAAAAATGTGGTGGAACAGGATACGTTGAAGTGGGTATTTGTAGGAGGGAAAGGTGGTGTTGGAAAAACAACATGCAGTTCCACATTGGGTATTCTTCTATCTCAGGTTCGATCATCAGTTCTCATCATATCTACTGATCCTGCTCATAATCTCAGTGATGCTTTTCAACAACGTTTCACCAAGGCCCCTACTCTTATCAATGGATTCAACAACTTGTACGCCATGGTACGTACGCCTTTCATTCGCTATAAACATATGGTGTCCGGGCAAGCTTTTGTGCACATTTACTAAATCTACAGGACAGATGGGAATAATCACGTTGGGTGTTTTTTTGTCTTTACTATGACTTGAACCTGAGTACTCAAGTTTTCAACCCACCCACACCCTTGGGTGCATTCGCCATTTCTTCTTCTTTTTTACCTTCTTCTTTGGATAGAGAAAACATAAGGTTGGCTATTGTGAGTATGAGAAGTAGAGGTAGGGCGAGTAAGTACTGAGAAGAGTTGATTAGCTATGATATGACATACCTATAGCTTATTGAGGACGTGATTCTAGATAGGAGTATCGAGTTTAGTAGGTAGTCAAGAGTTGTGTTGTTTCTCTTTTTATTTAGTATTATTATTATTACTTTTTATTGTCTGTAGTCTTTGATTTTATTATTTCTTTTGCTATTATTTACTGTTGCTATTGTTTTCTTCTTCATTCTTTATTTTAAGTATGACTTTTCACTATTGTATTTCCTTTCAGTACTTGATTTTGGTATGCTTTACTTGAGCCAAGTCTATCGGAAATAACCTCTTTACCTTCACAAAAAATGGGGTAAGTCTGCACGCTGTTAAGTCAAAGAATAGGTATAACTGTGTGATTTTATATAACTACTGGTTTTAAAGGACCACTAATTTGTCCTGAAAAACAAATTCTTGATTATTGGAGTGGGAAAGGGGCAGAATGGTGTTTAATGGTTACTGAGAATCCATACATTTGACTCAAATAGTTTGGGAATGAGACCTAGTTGTTACAGGTCTTAATGTACTGTACTCAAAGGCTGATATCTACTTTGATTATCAATTTTTTTTACCATTTTGAATTAAAGGCCAATTTTGTTCAGATGTGCTGTTATTCGTCAGGATTTTATGACTGAAATTATGTTCTTTAGGAAGTTGATCCAACTGTGGAGAATGACGATACGCTTGGATCAGATGGAATGGATGATTTTCTGTCTGATTTGGCAAATGCTATTCCTGGAATTGATGAAGCTATGAGTTTTGCGGAGATGCTCAAGTAAGTGATGTTTCTCCATGACAGCTAAATCCCATATATATTGCTGCTGCTTCCAAAAGAATAAGATGGTTTATGAACTTCTAATATCAGGTGTTAAAGATATGCAGTTAATTAAGTCTTTTTGATTCCTGAATAATGAGGATTAGCGTTGGATTATATAAGGATAAACGAGATGGGGTTTGTCTATTGTATGGGATTACGAAAAGGGTTCTTTGGATACTTTTTTGAAAGGTAAGTAAGCATTATATTATAGCACAAAGCAATTGACACTAAGAAATTGCTGGTTAGGAATCCCGCATATATATTATAGCACAAAGCAACCGTCACTAAGAAATTGCTGGCTAGGAATCCCTCGTAACAAATCAAAAACAAAAAGAGAGGATTCTACTGCACACCTATTTCTTGTAAATTATCTATAAAATCTAGCGTTCATTGTTCATTCTTTACATCCTGAAGATTACACCACAAAGCGAACAATCACATATATCTCTATTTGAGCTTTTGTACAGTATTTATTTTCCCTTCAAAACATCTGTCATTTCTTTCCTTCCATACAACCCAGCAGACACAAGCAGGTACTATATTCCGAATCTTCTTCTGGCTTACTTATTTCTTTGAGTCTCTAACAATGTTATCGTCTCTTTAACTAAGTATGTCATAAGGAAATGTACTTCATGGAGTTCTTTGGATGCTTTTGTTCACTATACACGGTGAATGGAAAAGTTGGCTAATTTTCAATATTAAATCCAGTTATTGCATAGATTTTAGATTAGGCAGGACCTTAGTAACTATAACTGAAATGATTCCTAAGACTTTTGTATCTGGGAGATATTTCATATGGCAAGCACATCAAGTAACTTGAGGATGACCACAGTTATTAGAATTGGTCGTTGCACTTGTTCATAAGTTGTTACGATTTTGAAAGATCGGTTCTATTTTCTTGGTGGTTATTGTAGTATCTACTGACTTCAGGAATTCAGCTACATCATATATCATTAACTAAACTGGTGATATATTGCTGAGCATTTTAACTCTAAATTTCATGGGGTGAACTAGAATATTCGTTCTCCCTTTCTTATCTAGATTGCATGAGAAATAACTGGTGGCAAGCTTTTAACCTGCAATATAGGGCTCTTGATCCTTTCTCTCCACATTAACCCAAAAATTGTACTCAAGAATGTGGCCTAGTGGGCGGTGAAGTGTGTTGAGAATCATGAGGTCTCGGGTTCAAATTCTAGCTAAGGAGAAAACACTATATGCTTTCATCCCATCTATCCAGACCTTAGAGGACCTTAGGAGATAGCAGATACCCCATTGAAGTAGTCAAGGTGCTCGCAAGCTAGCTCGGACCCCACAATTATTAAAAATAACCAAAAGTTACAAAATTGAGTACGTCAGTCATTCTTTTTCCAGATTCCAATTTTCTTAATTTTTAATGCATAAGCATCTTCACAACAGATCTTGGTAACACTTCCACAACTTCAATACATTTGATGGAATTCTGCTCCCACTTTAAATTGAATGCCACATAAACCAATCTCTGCAACTCCGTAGCAAAATCAATGCAATACCTGGTGGTTCACAGTTTCTCCATATAGTTTACATAAGCAACACCAGCTAAAACCATACATCCTCTACTTAGATTATGCAGTTAGAACCGTTCTCCTCTTATTGTAACATATAGAAAGACTGATACTCACAATGTGGCTAAATCATAAAAAATCCCTAGTTTTGTGTGGGTTTATACAGATTCATGCATACACCTTAGATGAAGTAAGGATTTTTGTATAGACCTTATTTTGCAGTTCGGAGATTCCCTTTACGAGCTTTGAGAGGGAAACAATAGATTTTTTGTTCAGAATTGAGGAAAAGGCAGTGTGAGAAAGGTAAGCAATGTTAAAAGAAATGCTGATTCCCTATCAGTAATGTAAGAAAGATTTGTAGCTAGTCACCTTGTTGCAACTGTGAATTACAGTAGAAAACTAGGAAATGAAAGAAGGGGGAAGAAAGATGCATGATAGTATTGTACCAGTACGCCTTTAAAAATTATTATGTGGAATGCAACTGGTCTAAATGATCCCTAAATGAGGGATTGTTAAAGGAGCAACAAAAAAAAGGGTTATATGTGGTCCCTTGCAGGTAACTCGTCTAGAAAAGACGAAAGTAATTCAGGTGACTCGCAGTGTATGCAAAAGTAGGTAGTTGGATAGGCCTCTCTGGGTTCTAAAGGTGTTATAGATGGCTTATTGATTTTAATGGGATAGAAAGGTACTTTATGTTCTCGAGGAGGTACTGACGTCACAAGTTTTATTTTATTACTTCAGAGTGATTAAAGAAGATTATGAATGGGATTTATCCACATATACAGGGAATGTAGAATAGTATACAAGTTTGAGAAAATACCCAATTACCCTCGAACTATATCCAAAAAGGTTGTGACACACCTCAACTTAAAGGGGGTCCTATTACCCCCAGAACTAATTAAAAGTGTAATTTTGACACCCTTAGTGCCTATGTGGCACATACGTGGCATCCACGTGTGCCTACGTGGACACTTCAGTGTGTTGTGCCATGTATGTGTCACGTAGGTACTAAGGGTGTCAAAATTACACTTTTAATTAGTTTAGGGGGGTAATAGGACCCTCTTTAAGTTGAGGTGTGTCACAACCCTTTTGGGTATAGTTCAGAGTGGTAATTGCATATTATCTCTACAAGTTTTATAGTGGAAAAATATGAAGTAGGCAACAATGACAGGTTAATGCGTGATTGCAGGGTATTCCAATGCTAATAGATTCGTTAAAGAAAGGAGGAGTCGACAAATTGTGGGAGATGTAACCAACGACTTTTTTTGGGTTCATAAAAAAATGTTAATATCATTTATTTGGCACTCGTAGGTTCAATCTCTACTTGTGATTTACAGAGAAACGACATTACGCATCGGTAAATTATATGTAGCAATTGGCAAAAGGAATTGTTTGATTTCATCCAGCAGTCATTGTCAAAAGTCTGTACCATACGCTGTCCTCTTTCACCAAATATTGACAGAATGAATGGGGTTATCACCCTTTCGTGTAAACATATTTGACTTAAGAAAGACGGTTTCAACGAATTGATGACTGGTGTGAGAGCTACACTATCAACGGGTACCGAGCTTTAAATTGTTCTTTAAGCTAGACTGTAAAGGATCCAAGATTTGAAATAGATAGGTGTATGCCTTGAAAGCTTATCTGGAAAATCAAAATTCCTTATGAAGTGGCTATTTTCACTTGGTTGGTTGTGAAAGAAGTTGTAACTTGTTCTAAATCAAGAATCCCATGAAGAGGGGCAAACATTTGTGTCCAAGATGCTATTTTTGTTTACAAAAGGCAGTCAATCAAGCATCTGTTTCTTCATTGTAAAGTAGTGAGCCAGCAATGGAATCTGTTTACCATCTTCAGAGGCATAAGGTGGACTATGCCTAAAAGAACAGGACATGCTCTAATAAGCTGGAATACTGAGGGTGGATGCAGCACAAATAAAGTCAGATGAAGAATTGTCCCAGCAATAATATGTTGGACCATTTGGTAGGAGAGAAACTGTAGGGGCCCATTTGTCCGTGAAACTTTTTCACTTATTTCTGGAGTTGAACTCTGAAAAACATGTTTGACCATAAAATTGCGAAAAATTCTGTGTTTACTTTTCTTCAAGAACAACAAAAAATGATTTCACTTTTTCCACTCCAAATTACCCACAAAAATTCAAAAACAACTTAGATTTATTTCATGGCCAAACACAACTTTAACTTCCAAACATCATTTTCACTTTGAAAACAAAAAATACTTTTTTCTATTTTCACAATGAAACACGGCCAAACACGTACTAAGTGTTATGAATGCAACAATAGCTCAATACATAGGATTAAAATGAATTGCATTCTAAGCTTTTGTTATTTGTGCAGTATAGACGACTCAGTTTCTATTGTAGGCATCCTAGTATCCTTATAAGATGAGACAAAATTTAGGGATAGTCTTTGATTTTACTCTTTTCGAGTAGTTTAATTGCGGCAAATTTTTGGACACCAGTCTTATTGCTGAACTGCTGATGATTTATATACACAATTTGTTACCTCGTCAATTTATTTTTTTTGTAGCTGTATGACAGGGTGGATGATAAAATTGCTAATCTCATGCATTAATTGAATTCTTTGAAATGAAAGTCCAACCTAGATAATCTTTCCGAAGATGAGGAACTTGTGGGTGAAGAAATAAAAGAGAAGTTCAGACAAATGCTCATTGCCTAGGAAAAGAAATCTCATATTTAATTGCTGAAAGAGGGAGATAATAACACCAATTTCCACCAAATGACCAATTATCACATAAAGCATAATTTAATTGAAAAAGAAATTAATGTACCAGTCTTGGAACGCGAAAATAAAGTCATGAAGATATAACATAAATACAAGTGAGCTTTATACAAGGAAAATGAGTATTGGATACTACCATTAGATGGTATTGTCTTTCATAATATTAATTTGATTGAGGAGGAAATGCTGCAACGACCATTCGAAGTTGAGGAAGTGGAGCACGTTTCAAACTAAGCACCAACTGGCCCTTGTCTTTTCTCGGTTATGATAAATATTTTTGTTGTTAAATGAAAAAATCAGCCTTTGACAGATACAGAAGCCTGCTTAAGGCAGGGTTTCTTAAGCAGGTTTCTAGTAGTTGATAGTTAATGAAAGATAAAATTGGTAGAAGATAATGTGTTAATGTTCGTTATGTGAAGTAATTCTATTCACTAACTAACAGCACCAAGAAAGTTCTTTATCTTTACAAAAATATAGGACATAAGCTGCTTTGACAATGGAGAGAGTCGGTGAATCAATGAAACTTTCAAAACCATGTACATTTTTCATATTATATCAAAAAGGAAACAATTATAAGCACCTAGATCTCTAGCTATAAAGTGCCTCTAGTTTCACATTATCTGGAGTTCCTCTCGTTCCAAACTGTCCATAATTGCTCATTATAGTTGTAAAAGTCCAGAAGGTTTTGTGAGGTCTATGTTCTGACACTGTGAACTGATCATAGCTTCCTTCAAGGTACTTGACATGACCCATTTTATAATACCAGAACAAGTTGCTTGGGGCTTCGAAATGTTGTTGACACAAATAACATCTTTTACCCATGATGAAACCCTTCTTCTGCAGATTGTATTGCGGAAGACATGCCACATGTATTAGCCAACCAACTCAAGCCACTTAGGGGAGCATTAGATTTTGAGAACCTATTGCAGAGCTGCTGTCTGTGATCTTTACCTGTATCTATTTTCAGGTTGTAACAGAATTAAACAGTAAAATCGCGTTCTTTATCTAACCAGTGAATCAGGTCCACAATAGCTCCTTTAGCATTCTAGACTATGTGCAATGACTTTAATTTTATGGCTTCAGTTTTTACTCCCTTTGAATTATGTGCAAAAAATATCTTATTCACAGAACTTTCTGAAAAATTGGGTTAATCTATGCACTAAAAGAACTTGGAGATCTCTTCTAAGTATGATCCATCCATTTCATCTCTGTACTCTGCAGTTGTAGTCTCCCATAAGATGTAAATCTGGAAATATTTTCTTCAAAGGGGTATTCTCTATCCACCGTACAGCCATTATCTAGTTTTTCTTTTGCCAGCTTCTTCAGTTTCGCCATATTATGAGCTCCGCCGGTAGCTGTCAATGGAGAGTAATCCAATGTGATTCTAAGACTGGATTGGTGCAGCATTAATCTGCAATACAACAATTCATCTTGACAACCACCTTGCATAATCTTGATGATTGTTGAACCTCCACTACTTGAATGACAAACTCTTCTATTACAATCCCAAGTTCTTGATACTTAGTCCCCCTTTTTCTTTCGATGCTGGTAGTTCTGACAATTTTAGCCAAGTCTTTTTTTCTTTTTTCTGCATTCCTTCCTGAAGTCTCATAAATCTGTCAAGTTTGTAGTTGCTGGGTCGGAATAATGACTTGAAATATTGAAGTTGGTATGTCATCAGTATTCATTATTTAATTCTTTATAAAAAGAAAAGCTTATTATTTAACAGGAAATTGTTAGTAAAATCGGATATGTTGGTGTCAGAAGTGATATGATGAACAATGTACAGAAGAAACTCTCAGAGAGTACATGGTCAGGTTCACAAGAGAAAAAATCATGATCTCTAACTGTAGCGACAAACAGGCTATTGAATCTTTCTGATGAGAGTGCTCTAACCTAGACTTGTATTTTGAATTTACCATGAAATAGTAAAATAGGACTTGCGGTAACTGATAAGAAGATGCAACTTGTGGATAAGGCTTCTGTTGCAACTCCCTTGGTTTGAGTTATGCAACCCTAAGTATTTCCTACCTAAAGGATGTGAAACTGACTCTTAACATGCTACATATTTGTCGATATTAATCTTCTTATTGGGGATTCTAGTATAGGGTCCATCTGCTCTTGATCGTGAACAATTATCTTCAACACCGATCATGTTAAGATATCCTAGTTATCGTTACATCACTGGTCAGTGGTCGTTAACATCTTGACAGTTGCACTCACTATTATTTTTCTTTCATTTCCCAAAATATTCTTCTTTCCTGTTTTAATCCAACTAAGGGATGGCCTTGGCTCAGCGGTAAGCTTGCTTACCGTGGTGTGCCAGGGTCGGGGGTTCGAAACGCCCCTCCAGCGAAGCTGGGGTGAGGGCGCGTAGGTCAGGCCCGGAGTGGTCCCCCCTCCCCGACACCTACGGAGTAGGTATGAACCGGGTCGTCCCTTTCCCTCCCCTGTTTTAATCCAACTTCATGCCCATATTTCAGCATCCTGGCTTGCCACTAGACTACCAAAAGTAACTCGATTACTTGTCTCGTTTGATCTGGCATTAGATGTTTGCCTATCTTGTTTTAGATAAGACAGAATGTATTTACGTTTCCCAGAAGAAATTCAAAATATGAGGGACGAGAAAGTACTAGTAGCATATTTTACTTAAGTTACTGAAGTAGATGCTTTAAATTTCTTGGTTACTGTATCTCGTCTTGTTTCTTAATGGTATTTGGAATGGTTTAATGAGATTGAATTAAGTGTTCGGAGTCTGAGCTGGAAAATCTTGGGGATCAGACCGTCTTTTCACTTGCTTGTCAGGTGGATAAAGATATTAAGGTCCTAGGAGATTAAGGTCTTCTTGTGGGGTGAGGGTGGGGAGGTTGGTAATTCATAAGTATTTAAAGCTTTGGAGTTGCACTAGGTCCGAACTAGGATTCTAAACTATTTATGTATTTTTCAGTGGTTCCAGAATATTTATCACTATAGATATTTTTAGCATGTATGATTACCAACATTAATTTACTTATGGTACATTCATAGTGCTCAAATGTTATGTTAGTGTCACTATTTTGTAGAGTCTCTAGAGGCCATGAACTGTGCTGGACTTTTTCTAATATTTCTGGTGTGTTGTCTTTGTCAGTTAAGACTAAAATTCATTTGTATCTGTTTCTTTCTAGATTGGTGCAAACAATGGACTACTCTGTCATAGTGTTTGATACAGCCCCAACTGGACATACTCTACGGTTATTACAATTCCCATCAACACTAGAGAAGGGGCTTGCCAAAGTGATGGGCTTGAGGAATAAATTTGGCGGTGTTATAAGTCAGGTAAATCTCCCACACCTGCCTGAAAAAAACTTTTTTCTACTTTCCCTTTTTGAGCTTGTAATATGATGATTTGGGGCAGGGTAGGGGTGGAGTTAATTTCATGGTTGGTCATTTAATTTTGTGTGTCATTATTCTTTGTTTTGTTACACAAAAAGTCATTTAACTTTGTGTCATCTTTCACAAAAATAACTTAGACAAAATTTGAAAAAAACTCTACCTTAAATGTGCGAGAAAATAACAAAAATATTCTGTATGTTTGAGGATAAGTTCAAAATGGTTCCTTAAGTATATTTTTTACCAATTTTGATCCACTATTTTGCTAAAAATGAGCCTTTTTATTTTCATACATTTGACCTACTCTATCTACTAAATTTAACAAAATTGGAACAAAGTAAAGCCAGGAAAAAATCTTGAATTCTATTCATCATAATGTAAAATAATTACATTTTCATTTACTTACCCTTTACTAATATATTATTTCGCTTATCTAATTTATCGATACCTTTTCTTTACTTTTGTTAAATATATTTTGTTCATACTATCAATACATTATTAAGTAAATAAATATGATTTTCAAATTATTTTGTAATAGTTTCTATGAATATTATTATCAATACATTGATTGTGTGACCTAAACTGTAACACTTTTAACAAAATAGAGTTATTAATAGAAAACAAAAAATAAAATAATATTATTGAAGAGTTATATGAGTTGCCCTCCAACTTTAGGACTTGGTCTCAAACACGTGTAAACAACGAGAAACTTAACAAAGCAATAAGTGAAATGATTAAATAAGAAACACACAAATTTTACATGAAAACTTCTTGTTCAAAGGAGAAAAACCACGACCTGTCTCCAGAATTTCCAAAGCTCCATTAATATTCGAGAAAACTTGAGTACAAACTCCATGACATCAAGGATTAAGACTCCTAATCCTTTTTCTCCTAGTAATAACTCTATTACAAGGAGAAATGCGCAATACCTCTACTGCACCAACACCCAACTCTAACTGAGTCGACAAGCTAACTCTAGCTTCGATATCACCTAACTCTAGATGACAATAATGAGGTTAAGAACTAGAACAAAACACCTACTAATAATAACAACAACAGTAGGCAACGTTTGTAATCACAATACAAAGACTCAGTTACAACAAGAACATGAAATACAACGTGTGAAAAAATTGGTTCCTTGTTATGAATGAGGCTTTGATTCAAGAGCTTCAGGAGAGTATTTTGTTGTGAGAATATAGAAGCTTGGTTTTTTTATTGTGGAAGATGGGCAATATATATGAGACAAGAAAACCTAGGACGTGTTTCATTGGCTGAGATAAAAAATTGCAGCAACTTTCTCACCAACTTTTGTATTATCATCCAGTTGTGCATGACAGTGACATGAATACGGTCAACTTGTTCCCTAAGTTGTTGTAGCTTTGTGATCACCTATTCTTCAGGAACCAGGTCTTTACATGTGATTTATCAATCATCAAAACTAAGGACTTAACAATTTTTTCCTTTTTAATGATGAGAAACTCATACATACCTTCAAGTATGTTCAAGCATTCACAACCTGTTCCGCCTGTCACCGATACCACTTTCATACTTTCCCTCTGAGTATGAGGACTTGTTCCTCGCATAAGAGACACACTGTTTACACCATTACACCTCATCATTAAACTTTATCTACATCTACTCACGTCACTACACCTTATTTTCTCCCTTTTGGCATTATCAAAGTGAAGGAACAGTAAACCAAATATAGACAAGCACACATGTCATGGCTATTGAGGCTACACTCACATGAGCAAGAAAGATCAGAACAAGTAGGAAAGATGATAGCACAAAGTAGAGTCATTCATTAATCAGGGAGGATAGTACCATACACTATTCAAACAGTAGCAACAACAACAACAACAACATACCAAGTGTATTCCCACATAGTGGGGTCTGGGGAGACCATACCACTACCTCCGAAGTTGAGAGGTTGTTTTCGATACACCCCCGACTTAGGACCGATAACAGTATAGCAAATCACAAAACATAAATGCGTACAGACTAGTATAGTATGCAAAATAAACTAACACCGGTATCCACAAGATAATACAATAGCCACCAGATACTACTAAAAAATTATCTAACCGAAAACAGAGACATCACTCAATACCCACGAACAAGAAACTTCAAACACAAATAAAGAAACGCTCCCACCCCCTAACCCTCTACCCTAATCTGCATCCTCCATACCTTTCTATTAAGGGTCATGTCCTCTGTTAGCTGTAACTACTCCATATTATGCCTAATTACCTCCTTCCAATATTTTTTCGGCCTACCTCTACCCTGCCTAAAACCATCCATAGCCAGTGACTCACACCTCCGCACTGGAGCATCAGAGCCCCTCCTTATCACGTGCCCGAACCAACGTAACCGCACTTCTCGCATCTTGTCCTCCATCAAAGCCACCCCCACTTTCTCCCGAATACTCTCATTCTTTACCCTATTTTTCCTAGTATGGCCACACATCCATTCGCAATATCCTCATCTCCGCCACGTTCAACTTCTGAATGTGGGATTTCTTAACTAACCAACACTCCGCTCCATACAACATAGCCGGTCGGACTGTCATTCTGCAGAACTTACCTTCAAGCTTCGGCGACACCTTCTTATCACATAAAACTCCCAAAGCGAGCCTCCATTTCAACAACCCTGCCCCAATACGAGCTCCAAACAGTAGCATTAGCATTTATAAATAGTAGTGCCATACATCAGGAAGCAACAAGAACCTGGGAAAACCATACTAAACGGGGCTTAAGAGTAAGGAGTGGGTAGGGGAGAGATCTAGGAGGAAGGACCAGAAGGAGGTTGGGACCAGTTCCTATTGTACGAACTGCAGGTGCGAGGAGGTCTCAGTAGAGTTATCACTGAAACTTGGTTCGTTGGTGCTTGTGGGCACTGGTTTCCTGATCATCACGTGGTAGCACCTCCCCTTGGCCTTTTTTTTTAGAAACAACATCCTCTTCTAGTGTATTGGCCCTAGTTGTATCGTCAACTGATACAACCTTTTTAGCTGGAGGTTTGGCCACAGTCTCTCTCTTTTTTTTGGTGTCCTTTAAATTTTGAAAAACGAAGCAAGATGAAGGCTTAGGAAATGATTTGGGAACTGATAGGCTATGTTGGGAAGGATCTTGCAAAAATAGGCAGATAAAGGGTCAGATTTTGACTTAGATAGGGAGAAAGAAGTGGTTCAGATCTGATGAGCCATTATGAGTTATGGGATTTGTCTTGTGGACTCAAAAGTGAGGATGGCATCTTTTAAGAATGGGCAGGAGAGTGATATGACACTCATATTAGAAAATTGCAAAAAGTCACAGTTCAAGAATAGGGTGTGATACTAACCTAATTAGGATCCTGGTCCCCACATGATTTTCTTAACACTATCTACTCTGAACTGTCTCACTTATGTCCTTATCTTCTTCTCCTTGCCATGGGTGTATATTTGCAGAAGATCTGAGACTGAATTAGACATGTGTGACATTATCTTACATGGATACCTATCCATCAAATCATAGCCCATTTTGCAGGATTAAAAAGAATGACATGTATTCAGCTTGGTCTCATCAATTAGGCAGATTCATCACATAAGGAATAGGTTGTAGTCTCAAATGTGATGACATCAACATCCACCTAAGTAGGTTTCTTCCTGAGACAACGTGTTATCAATCTTTCCCCTTTTTGATGTCATTTTCTAGCAAGGACTTTGGAATCCTCTCCTCCCATCTGGAACCCTGCTTCAACCCATACAAAATTTTGATGAATTTGAATATATGATTGTGAGGATCCACATCTTCTAAACCTGGGAAGGGCTGTCTTCACATGCACTTCTCCCTTGAGATAACCATTCAGTAGTATACTTTTTGCATCCATTTTTTATGCTTCCTATTGAGCCTCTCAGGAGTGAGTTGACTTGAGCAAAGACCAGTTCCTATTGAGGTGTTACCCTCAGGAGATAGGTAATTTCCTTCACTAGAACTAGGATTGGATTCTTCATACGAAGTGTGTGAAGGACCATGGTTTTGATGATCCTCTTAGTCTTGATCTTCCGGTCCTAAACATGGTCCCTCATTGCCTTTTTTATAGATTTGTGCAACACTTAGCAATATAAATTTGAGTCCATCTATAAATGTACATCACCAATAGCATGCTTTAACCAGTTTCCACTTTTCAATTCCAACAATGTATCCCTTATTACCATCACTAAGGAGACATTGCCTCCTTCATGGGCTTCAAGCAGAGAAAGTTCTCAATTCTTCCCGTCACGATTTTTGACCAATTACTATTTACGATTCAGTGGTGGCTTCTTCATCCTGCTTTGCCTGCATCAACAATCAGTTGATAACTTTGGGAACCCATTTTAACAATCAGTTGATAACTTTGGGAAACCATTTTAACTTGAGTTCCCAGAATAGTGACAAAGGAAATATCAATTTTTTCTTGATCCAGCCAGGTAAATTTCCAGCACTTTCCTTTGAAGCAAAAAAGGTTTTTATGCTTCTAACAACAGTTATCGTTGAGGAGCATAGGTCTCTTGTATGACCATCTCTGCCACAGTGAGTGTATAAGAGGTTGTCCTTGATAGTGACATATTTCCTATGTGGGTTAGAGGGTACATTTGAACTTCCTAGTACTTGAACTTGACTAGTGAGACTGGTTAGAGCTTGAGATGATGCAGTCTACTTAAGAAGCCTTTTCAAGCTCAGCCTTGACCCGAACCAGTTCCCTCTCAAGTTTTGAATTCCTTTCCAGCAAGACAATCAGATTAGCTCTAGCCTTAGCCAGTTCTTCTTTCTGCTCAAATTGAATCTTGCTTCCTTCATACTTTCCTTTTGAGTTGACTTAGACATTTCACTAAGTTTTTCATTTAAGAGATCATTTTTAAGACAGAGTGAATTGCCAGTTTCATGAAAATCTCAGTTACTTGCATAGATAATTCAATCGTTTGTTCTTCACATTTTTCTAGATCTTTCTTCAGACACTGTTTATCTTTAGTGAGATCATTAATAGTATTTATAAGTACAATAGCAAGAGACTTCAATTCTTTAAGAGAATAATTTTTTAGATTCTCTTTGATATCTAAGAGGGTTACTTTGTCATCTTCATCATCATTTGAATTAGCCATCAATGCAAAGAGAGAGTCATAAACATAGACTTCATCTTCTACCACCATCATGGAGACATCTTCTTGCCACTTTGATTTATCTGAAATCCCTTGAAGAATCACCCAGGACAGCTATGACTTGTTTGCAACCTTATCAGCTTCAGCTTTCCTGTCGATCCTTGCCTCTTTTTTTTTCAACACCTTGCTTAACATACTCCTTGATTCCACTTTGTGCAGAGAACAGTATTTGATGTAGTGACCCAACTTTCCACCTTGGTTGCAAGTGTCATTTTTCTTTTTTTCTCTCATGTGCCTGCTGGATTCTCCTCTTCTAGGTGACTTCCTCAAGGTCTTGAGGACCCGTTTGGCAATGTAAGCAGTTTCCTCATCCTCAGCATGGGTGGTCTCCTCAGTTGCTTTTAGGACCAGGTTCTTCTCCATCTTGTGCTCACCCTTAGGTTTGTCCTGCATCTTCATGATCTCATAGTTCTTGAGATTTCCAATCAGCTCATCCATGGTCATGACTTTTAGATTCCTGGCTTCAGTATTTGCATTAACTTTATTCTCTCATTGCTTGGGTAGAATACTCAGAACCTTGCAAACCTGTTTGGTGGTTCGAATATCCTCACCTAAATAGTGGAGTTCATTGTTTATAGCAGTGAACCTTGCGTGCATTTCCTGGATAGACTCTCCTTCCCTCATGGTGAAGGTTTCATATTGAGTAGTTAGCATATCAAACTTTGACTTCTTTACTTGGGTAGTTCCCTCATGTGTTGTTTGAAGGCAGTCCCATATTTCTTTAGTAGTCTCACAAGCAGAAATTCTATTGTACTTATCAGGGCCAATACCACAAACCAACAGATTTTTAACTTTAGAGTTCTTTTCAATCTTCTTCCTGTCAGCGTCATCATATTTCTTTTTAGTTTTAGGACCATTTGAAGTCACCTCACCAACTCTTTCTGACTTTGTGGGAACAAAAGGAACATCTTCAATCACATCCCACAGCTCAAAATCTTTTGTCATGATGAAATCATGCATTCTAGTCTTCCACCACCCATAGTACTCCCCATTGAATCTGGGTGATCGAGTGGTAGACTGGCCTTTTTCAAGGTTTGGAGGAGCAGCCATGTCAAAGATCCTTCCAAGGTGTTAAACTTTTTTAGGAAGACCTTGCTCTGATACCAAATGAAGAGTTATACGAGTTGCCCTCCAACTTTCGGACCTGGTCCTAAACACATGTAAACAACGAGAAACTTAACAAAGCAGTATGTGAAATGAATAAATAAGAAACACAAATTTTACGTGAAAATTCCTTGCTCAAGGGAGAGAGACCACGACCTACCTCTAGGATTTCCAAAGCTTTACTAATATTCAAGAAAACTTGAATACAAACTCCATGACATCAAGTATTAAGACTCCTAATCCTTCTTATCCTAGTAATAATTCTATTAGAAAGAGAAATGTGCAATACCTTTACTTCACCAACACCCGACTAACTCTAACTTAGTCGACAAACTAACTCTAGCTTCGGTATCACCTAACTCTAGATTATAACAATGAGTTTAAGAACTAGAACAAGAAACCTATTAATAATAACAACAACTGTAGGCAGCGTTTGTAATCACAATACAAAGCCTCAGTTACAACAAGAACATGAATTTCTACTTGTGAGCAAATTGGTTCCTTGTTGCGAATGAGGCTTTCATTCAAGAGCTTCAAGAGAATATTTTGTTGTGAGAATATGGAAGCTTGGTTTACTTGTTGTTGTGAAAGATGAGCAATATATATGAGACAAGAAAACCTAGGACGTGTCTCATTGGCTGAGACCAAAAAGTGCAGCAACTTTCTCTCCCTTTTTTGTACTATCGTCCAGCCGTGCATGACAATGACGTAAATGCGGCCAACCTATTTCCTAAGTAGTTGCAGCTTTGTCATCAACTATTCTTCAGGAACCAAGTAGGAACCAAGTCCGAACATATGATTTGTCAATCATCAAAACGAATGGCTTAACAGTTACTTATTATGAAATGAAAAAACTTTAAAAGTTGTGGATGAGAGATTTTCTGTAGAGGCCGGGAACGGAGCTGAGATATTTGTTGGAAGTTGAAAATAATGACATGATGAAAATTTTAAAAATTTATACAAGTATTTCACTTCGTGATATTTCAATCATTTCATAAACAATAAATTATTTCAACTAATCTTAATATTAGTGTCTAACAACAAAAAATAAATTAAAACTTGCTCTTTATTTTTATTTTATTTTATTTTATTTTTATTTAATAGTAATAATGAATGAAATAACTAAAAAGGCTAAAACTAATACAACAAGTTTGTAAAATTAATCAAGTAAAATTGTTGTATTAATAGGGGAAAATAAGTTTAAATATACATTTTTGCAGCAGTGATAAATACGTTAATGGAATGTTACAAAGAATCAAAATAATCAAACTAAGTGTGGTATCATATGTAACATGACATATCAACGTTATGAAGCGAAAATTATGAAGGATTGACGAAATTATTCTATAGATGGATAAATTATGTCGAGCAATTAGCTACACCAAATCTTGCAATAAATCAAAAAAATAAAAATGCACAGAATACACCTCTAAATGTGAATTAATATTAATTTTTTTCACAAATCTGTATAATTTAACATTCGGAGTTTGTTAAGTATTTAATGAAGTCAAATTTACTCACATTTATCAAGCTTAAAGTATCAAAACTGTTCAAAAGTATATTTGATAGGCCATTTTGAACTTACCCTCAAACATATGGTAACTTTTTTTTTAATTTCATCCCACATTATGTTAGTGTTTTTACTAGATTTTGTCAAAGTTACTTTTGTGAAAGGTAAAAGATAAGTTAAATAACTTTTATGTAACAACATAAAGAATAATGTAACTTTTATGTAACAAAACAAAGAATAACAAAATTTACTCGGTGGGGGTGGGGAGCTTGCTACTTTTACAAGCGAAAAATCATTTGGAATGTTCCAAAAAAAAAGACAATTCATCTTCATTTGCCAGCTTGAATTTACTGAAAGATTACACATCTATTGCAGATGAGTCGTATCTTTGGGGTCGACACTGAATTTGGTGAGGATGCGATCCTAGGAAAACTTGAAGGCATGAAAGATATAATTGAACAAGTGAACAGACAGTTCAAGGATCCAGTAAGATTTTTACCTTGAAATGGTCTTCCTTATAATGAAAAAGTTGATTTTATGCTGTTATGCTGTAATTAGTAAAGTTCAGAGGATCTTTTTATTTAGACCTGGGAAAACTTTTAATAAGTTTGAGTAAGAAGCATCAATAAAATCAGGAAGCTGTGGCAGAATATCTCTTTTAACAGGACCTGAACAACTTATATGTCTTATGCTTTAGTGAAAGTAGTGACACATAATATCTTCTTGTTGATGAGACGTTATCAGCTAGCACTAGAAATATGTACGACTGAGCATTCATGCCTTTTCTTTTTCATTTATTATACTCCTGCTTGTACACTCCAACCCTCTTCCAAAAAAACAAAAGGAAAAAGACAACACATACCCATAAAACCATAGTATTTCCACCTAAAATGACCATTTCAAAGTAATACCATAGCATGGCCAGTCGGCCATTATGCGCTATTTCAGCCCATTTTCAAATAGTTTACTTCTGTTTTTTTTTTTTTTTTTGGTTTCAGCTTCTTTTATTATTCCTTTTGACTTCTTTTTTTTTTTTGGATTTGCTACAAATTTTTTGACTAAACAATCTGCTTCTTTTAACAATTAAATACAATTGTATATAGAAATTGTATCTCTCTCTATATATATAGGATGTGTATATAAACTGTCTGTATAATTGTTGTATGTGTCTAAATAATTGTTGCACCTAAAAATTATATATGAAGTATATAGAAATTATATAGTTTTGTATAAAATAACGAAGTGTATAGAAACTGTATCATTGTTGTATAAAATATGTATATGTATAGAATGTATATAAGATGGGTATAAAAACTATATCATTATTGTATAGAATATGTATATGTATAGACTGTGATATATATATATATATGTGTGTGTGTGTGTGTATCATTATTGTATAAAATATGTTATTTTTATATAACAAATAAAATACACTTTTTGTATTTGATTAATAAAAAGAAATAGCAATTATAATGTTACAATTGTATTTAATTGCTAAAAATACTATAACATTCATTTGTTTTTTTTCTGGGATAAACATACAAAATAATACTAAGACTAGTTTTTCTTTTAAACAAAGGAGTTAAAAAAATAACAGGAAGCAACCAAAAAATAAAATAAGAACAAAAAACTAAGGAGCGAAAGAAACAAAACTCCAGTAAAGTCAGATTATAAATGAACCATTTAATTCGGTTGGACATTTAAATGGCTATATAATGTCTTTGAAGTATCTTGGGCCATCCGATGCCAATAGTTTCATTCTGATGGTCATTTTTGTCCTTTCCCAAAAAAAAATAAAAAATCCAATGCAACTTTATTTTACACTTTGTTTGTATGGTAGTTTGTCATGGTTTCATAATATACGGTGCAGTATGGTATGGTACTGTATAGTATAGTACAATACAATATTTGGATGAACTGTATAATTCACGGCTGTTTAATAACAATTTTGTTTTTTATGGTATAGTACTATATCGTAATGGATAAGTTTACTAAAATGTCCTTAATTATTGTAAATTTTAAATTTATTAATAATTGTTAAAAAAATAATTTTCTTTCTATAGATTTATCACAAATCATGCATTATAAATATATTAAGTAATTAAATTTATGAAAATTATAACAAAATTAAAACTTTACATTCATGAAATGATCATGTAAACTGCAGAAACATGGACATCCTACAATAACAACTGCATGTGATTTTTGTTGCTGTGTCTCTTCTGGGGTTAACACCTAGCAAGTTAAGCTACCATAAATAGCTTAAAAACTCAGAAAAACGCCAAGTTAATTTGGATAGCTGCTTTGGGATTCAAATGCGTTGATGAACACAAGTCATTAGATGCATTTTTTCCTCCCCAAATACATGGCAGCAGCAAGCAGTGAACATGCACCATAAATTTGACTGCACTTTGGTTGTATGAAGATTAGAAGTTGAATGTTTTCTTTTGGTTGTTATGTAGGACATATGCCAAGTGGCTGACAACGTACAACAACAAAAAATGGAAGAAAATATTGGAGAAAGATCTAATCAAAGAGGAATAAATTGAAATAAGTTCTGTGCTTACTTTTTGAAACACTGGCTATGGATGGTTTTAGGCGAGGTAGAGATAAACTGAAGAAATATTGAAGGGAGGTGATTAGGAATGATATGGAGCAGTTACAACTTACGGAGGACGTGACCCTTGATAGGAAGGTGTGGAGGATGCGGATTAGGGTAGAGGGTTAGGAGGTGAGAGTGCGTCGGTAATAGTAGGGGAGCGTTCTTTTGTGTCTGGAGTTTCTTGTTCGTGGTGTTGTGGCTGTAGTATTATCTTGTGGCTAGCGGTGTTAGTTTATTTTGCATGCCTTTATATACACTTATTTTTTGAGTTTGTTATACTTTTAGTTTATTTTGCATACCGTACTAGTTTATATGTACTTATTTTTTGCGCTGGTTATACTGTTATCGGTCCTAAGCCGGGGGTCTATCGGAAACAACCTCTCTACTTCACCTGAGATAGTGGTATGGTCTGCGTATACTCTACCCTCTTCAGACCCCACTATGCGGGAATACACTGGGTATGTTGTTGTTGCTGCTTACTTTTTGAAATAGAGAGGAATTGATTTTGTGATTACGAGGTTTGAGAATGGTGGAGAACAACGCAGAGGAGGATTGAGCAGAAAAGCATAAAAATAAAACATATTAGGGTTGAAAGTAATATAAGGTAAAGGATAAAATAGGATTAGATAATATTATATAGGGACATAATTGGAAAATGTTAGATTACGGGTCATGGGTCACCTATGTGGATTGACCCGAACCGACCCAATCTTTTTTTTGTTTTAATTATCTGTTAAGTGGAAGATAAGGGAGCAATTTAATTTTGAAAAAGAGGGGGAACAGTTATTAAGTAACTGACTTATCCATCCACCACTGTACATATGTGCTCCTTTCTTCTGTTTAAGGAGACAGATCAGTGAAAAACAAAATTGTGTGGTAAACAACAAAAACATCAACAAAAATCCAAAAAAGGAGGCTTTTAGTTTGTGAATCAACTCTCCGTTTTCTAGAGAGACGAAGATTGATTGGGGTGATTGTGTCAGTAGCAAATTGAACATCTAAAAGAGCAGACACAGATACTAAGCTTCGTCGAATTTCTGGAGCATATAGAACGTCATACAACATTAAAGACCGGCCTCCACACAAATCTACTTTGCAAGTGCCAATCCCTTGGACTTTAAGTCTTGCATTATTTCCTACATAGATCCACCTTGATCCAGGTGAAACTCGACGGAACTCCACAAACGCTTCTCGATCTCGACTCACATGGTCGGTGGCTCCTGAATCTACAATCCACAAAGGATAAGATTTAGTTAATAAACCAGTGCTAGAAACATATACAACACTAAGAGTTGCGTTTAGAAATGCTACCTTTTTCTGCTCAAGACATTCACGAGCAAAATGCCCCAAATTTTGGCAATTGTAGTACTTCATCTTGCTCTTGTCTTTCTTCTTGAAAAAACGTTTTCCCTTCTTGGAATTTGGCTTGTTCTTTTTCTCAAAGGTTCCTTCTTCGATCTCTTTACCCTTTCCCTTCTTTTTCCACTTCTTCTTGCGCTTGAATCCTGAAGAGTTCTTACCACTTGATTCTGCCATAAAGGCATTACAAGCAGCTTTAGCAACACCAAGCCGCTCATCTTCAAGTTCAACATGACGAGCAACACCAAAAAAGGTTTTGATGCTATCATTGTGGGTTAAGTTGACCTTCAAGTGTTCCCAACTGTTGGGAAGAAATCGGATCACTGCTTAAACCTATTGCTCATTTGAAATAACAAGACCAACACTTTTGAGTTGAGCTATCATATTCGACATCACCAAAAGGTGTTGTTTGATGTTCCGATCATGACGCTTCTTGTAAGTGTCAAACTTGATAGTCAGCTGTCTGAGGCTGATGACAAAAGTACCCCTAGATGTTCCTCTCAAGTGCGCCCAGATGGCATTGGCAGTAGGAAATTCCTCACTCATGTATAAGGTCATCAATTACAGAACTTACAATGATTCTCCGTGCAATGGAATCAGCCTTTTTCCAAGCCTTATAAGCTTCAAGGTTTCTTCTGTGTTGTGCAGTATTGCCCTTTTCTGGTAGACTTAAGATATGGTTAATACCTTCAAGAGCGTTTTGCTCTTCCAGTACATACCACATCTTACGACTCCAAATGTCATGGTTGTCTCCATTTAGTTTTTCTCCTTTGTTCAAGTCAACAATTATGTTTTTTGATGCCATGTCTGTTATTAAGAGACAATTACGCAAGTGTGTTATCAATTATGCATGTAAATTACACATTTAAGCAAATCATTTCACCTAAAGGTTTCATGTTTAGTGTAAAATCGAAAGGACACTTAAGAATCCAATCATCATATACGAACTAAACACTTAACCAAAATTAGAAATTAATTTCTTAATGTGTATTAGGATGATAGCTTTTAATTAAGTCGTTTTAAACTCAACTAAATGAATGAAATTCACGTAAAAAGAGATAAACAACTTAATATATATATATATATATATATATATATATATATAAAGTTAATATATTCTAGATGACTTCATGTTACAAGTCAATCTAAAAATAAAAGTCATTCCACAAATATTCTAGACGATTTATGTACCCCCAAAAAGTCTCTCTAGGCTTAATCTCGTGGTAAACATCAATTAATCTCTCGCCCCAAGGATTACAAAGAGAATTTGCTAATATAGCTAATGCTTCCCAATCCGAGATTTCTACATAGTTTTCTAGTTCTACATGTTTCATCTCAAACAAATGTATAAAACTAGCAATACAAATGTTAGGTGACATCTTAAAAGACTTGAACTCTTTCAATTTCTTTTCTCTTTCCCTTCGTATAGCCCTTTCATTCCATAACAGATTTTGAGTCACTCTTGGGACACCATTTCATATGATCTCACGACCTCAAAAACATGCCCTTCAACGATGTGCTCTTCCACTTTGTCTCTTTGCTGGACATCCAGAACTCCCACTTGGAGTGATTCGAGTTTGTCCCAGTCCAGTTATTTCTGAAATAGGAACCAAGAAACAATTAGAATGGTTTAACCATTCAATGTGACAACTTATGTCACAATTTATCGTAGAAGGCAAAATCTATTAAAATAAAGTTCTGGACTAATTGAGACGAAAAAATGTCAAGCCATATTTATTCACTTATGTAAATCACATTTTAAAAGGAATGATGATCACTGTCATATGTCAAAAGACATTCACTTATCTTTTCATAAATGAAACACTACAACTAAATAGAATGAATTTTTCTTTACTTGAATTTAGTACTACATCAGCACTACAAGATTCATGAAAAAAAAAAATATTTACTAGCAGGCTCTATATTTTCAATCAATAAATAAAGATCAAAAGGAATCATTTCTATGGAAATCCTGATTTCATGGATAAAATTACACAAACAATATTCCATTAAATAAAGGTACCAAACTATTCTTTTCCTTATATTCATATATATTAATATTTTATAGGATATATATCACTGTCACCCTTTTACCATTCAACTTCTTTGTAAAAATCAACTGTATCAATATTTTTGTACAGTTTTTGTCCAAAAAAAAAAATCTCTTTAAAAAAAAAACAACGAGATATGAAGAAGAAAAGAAAAAACTTACTTTTGACTTCTTTTCACATATCAGGTTCATCAAAAAAAAATTTAGATCTGGTGAAAATAAGGCTCATTGTTGCTTGTATCCATGGTAGTTTTTAAAGCTCTTTGGATTTTGTCTCAAATAAAGCAAATCTGAGTCTTATGTTGAGACAAAAGAAACACCATAAAAGGATAAGGATCTTTTCTTTCCACATCCACACATACTTATCTATTCCTCCTTGCCAAGGTAAGGTTATGGGTTCTCCAATGTCAACAAAAAATACAGTCCAAACGCCAAAGGTACGTAAACTCCACTTCAAGAGCCTTTTTTTTTTAAAACACACGATTTAATATGCATAACAGTGTAAATTTTACATGCAAAATTAGGGCAATTTCAACCTGTCTTTGATTCCATTGATAGCAAATTCGTAGTAAAAACAGTGTATGTACCTTAATCTGTTGCAGCGGAAGTATTGAATTTGCTACTGACGCAATCGCTCCAAAGTGGGAGTTCTGGATGTCGAGCAAAGAGACATAGTGGAAGAGCACATCGTCGAAGGGCATGTTTTTGAGGTTGTGAGTTCATACGAAATGGTGTCCCCAGAGCGACTCAAAATCTGTTACGGAATGAAAGGGCTATACGGAGGGAAAGAGAAAAGAAATTGAAAGAGTTCAAGTCTTTTAAGATGTCACCCAACATTAGTGTTGCTAGTTTTATACATCTGTTTGAGATGAAACGTGTAGAACTAGAAAACTATGTAGAAATCTCGGATTGGGAAGCATTAGCTATATTAGCAAATTCTCTCCGTGATCCTTGGGGCAAGAGATTAATTGATGTTTACCACGGATTTGGCCTAGCGAGCCTTTTTGGGTGTACATAAGTCGTCTAGAATAATTGTGGAATGATTTTTATTTTTAGATTGACTTGTAACATGAAGTTATTTATTAACTTTATATTATATATATTAAGTTATCTCTTTTTTCATGAATTTCATTCATTTAGTTGAGTTTAAAACGACTTAATTAAAAGTTATTATCCTAATACACATTAAGAAATTAATTTCTAATTTTGGTTAAGTGTTTAGTTCGTATATGATGATTGGATTCTTAAGTGTCCTTTCGATTTTACACTAAACATGAAACCTTTAGGTGAAATGATTTGCTTAAATGTGTAATTTGCATACATAATGAATAACACACTTGCGTAATTGTCTCTTAATAACAGACATGTCATTAAAAAGCATAATTGCTGACTTGAACAAAGGAGAAAAACTAAATGTAGACAACTACGACATTTGGAGTCGTAAGATGTGGTATGTACAGGAAGAGCAAAACGCTCTTGAATGTATTAACCATGTCTTAAGTCTACCAGAACAGGGCAATACTGCACAACACAGAAGAGACCTTGAAACTTATAAGGCTTGGAAAAAGGCTGATTCCATTGCACGGGGAATCATTGTAAGCTCTGTAGTTGATGACCTCATACATGAGTGTGAGAAATTTCCTACTGCCAATACCATTTGGACACACTTGCGAGGAACACATGGGGGTACTTCTGTCACCCGCCTCAGACTGCTGACTATCAAGTTTGACACTTACAAGAAGCGTCATGATCAGAACATCAAACAACACCTTAGGGTGATGTCGAATATGATAGCTCAACTCAAAAGTGTTGGTCATGTTCTTTCAGATGATCAGCAGGTTCAGGCAGTGATCCAATCTCTTCCCAACAGTTGGGAACACTTGAAGGTCAACTTAACCTACAATAATAGCATCAAAACCTTTTCTGATGTTGCTCGTCATGTTGAACTTGAAGATGAGCGGCTTGGTGCTTCTAATGCCTTTATGGCAAAATCAAGTGGTAAGAACTCTTCAGGATTCAAGCGCAAGAAGAAGTGAAAAAAGAACGGGAAGGGTAAAGAGGCCGAAGAAGGACCCTCTAAGAAAAAGAACAAGTCGTAGATCATTAAAGTTTGGTTTATTACCAGTTCATACTACATAAGGAGTAGAAGATACTGATTTAGAGGGCACTTTATTCAATATATAGGCCGCAATCAATAACGCATCTCCCCAGAAAGAGATTGGTAAATTTGCCTGCACCTTGGTAAATTTTCCTGCGCCATCATAGACCTTCTCATATCCAACAATGTTTTATTCCTTCTTTTGGCTACACCATTTTGTTGAGGTTTATAAGGAGTAGTCAATTGTCTGATAATGCCTTTTTCAATACACAGTTCTTCAAACTGTTTTGACAGATATTCACGTCCTCTATCGGTTCTTAATGCCTTTATACTTTGTTTAATTGATTCTCAACTTCATTCATATATCTTTTGAAGCATTCTAGTGCTTCTGATTTATGAGATATCAAATAGACATAACCAAAGTGCATGAAATCGTCAATGAATGTAATGAAATATGAAGCTGCAGTCCTTGCCCTCACATTCATTAGACCATAGATATCAGAATGGATTAATTGCAATGGGAATTCGGCTCTTTTAGCCTTCCCAAATGTTTTACGTGTAATCTTTCCGGCAAGACAATTTTGACAAATTGACATTTCAATTTTGGAGAAAGAACCTAGATGTCCTTCCTTTGTCAATTTATTCATTCAGTCTTGCCCTATGTGACCCAATCTAGCATGCCATGTAAGTATATCATCATCACTATTACTAGAATAACATGACATTACACAACGGTCAACATAATAGTCATAAGTTGAAGGATTACAATCTAAAACAATAAAGCGATCATAACGATGTCCAAAACCATAAGAAACATTATCTAGAGTAATTCTTACACAATTATGACTAAAAAACAAATGAAAACCAACAAAGTCTGGAATCTAGTTGACCTTCCTTCTGGACGTAAAGCTATTGGGAACAAGTGGATTCTCAAAGTTAAATGCAAATCAGATGGGTCAATAGAAAGGCACAAAGCGCGATTGGTGGCAAAAGATTTTACTCAAGAAGTTGGAATAGATTATGAGGAAACTTTTTCACCAGTTGTGAAATTTACCTCAATTCGATTGCTTTTGGCTATAGTTGCACGTTTAGATTTAGAATTACACCAAATGGACGTGAAGACCGTTTTTCTCAATGGAGAATTAAATGAGGAAATCTACATGAAACAACCTGTAGGTTTTGTTGTTAAAGGCAAAGAAAAGAAGGTTTGTAAATTAAACAGATCAATATATGGCCTTAAGCAGTTTTCAAGGCAGTGGTACCTGAGATTTCATAAGGAAGTGATTTCACCATGATCGATAAAGACCATTGCATCTATGTGAAAAAGTCCAATGAAAATTTTGTGATTCTTTTTCTTTATGTGGGTGGTATTTTACTAGCTGGAAATAATTTGGAGTATGTAAAAAATGTTAATTCATGGATTTCAAAGTCATTTGGCATGAAAGATATGGGTGAAGCAGACTATATATTGGGTGTTAAAATCCAAACAGACTATTCCTAGAAAATTTTGAGTCTATCTCAAGAAACATACATAATGAAAATTTTGAAACGTTTTCGAATGAATAGTTGCAAATCCATGGATACTCCTATAGAAAAAGGTGAAACTTTAAGTCTTGAAATGTGTCCAAAGACTGAAAAACAAAAGGAAGACATGTCTCGAGTACCACATTCCAGTGCAGTTGGGAATTTGATGTACGCTATGATGTGTACTCGCCCAGACATTTGTTATGCCGTAGGTTTGATGAGCAGGTATCAATCTAATCCTGGAAGAGATCATTGAAAAGCAGTAAAGAGAATTTTTCGATACCTGAAGGGAACTGCGGATTATTCACTATGCTATAGTAGATCCAATTTATCCATAAGAGGTTATACAGATGCTGATTGGGCTGGTGACCGGTATGATAGAAAATCAACTTTCGGTTATGCCTTCTTGCTAAATGGTGGTGCAATTTCGTGGAAAAGTAAGAAACTTGCACAGCCCTGTCAACTATGGAATCAGAATTTGTGGCTTGTGCATCTGCAATACAAAAAGCTGTTTGGTTGAAGATATTCTTTGAACATTTGAACATCGCAAAGAATTCTAAGGGTCCCATGATTTTATATTGTGACAGTCAAGCGGCTATCGCATATACGAAGGATCCTAAATATCACGGTAAGACCAAGCACGTTGATATTAAGTATAACTTTATAAGAGACATAGTAGCAAGTGGAGAAATAATTTTGCAATACATTCCTACACAAGAAATGATAGTTGATCCCTTTACTAAGGCAATATCTAGAGACTTGTTTGAGAAACATGTTATGGCTCTAGGATTACGTAGGGTATGATTATGTTTATGTATTGTAGATGACTTGATTATAATTATTATCAATATAAGAATCTTGAATTTATGTTCAATCATATGCATGCGAAAATGTGTTTTATTAATATAGTGTGTCAACAAGTTGCAAGATTGGCTCTCACACGAACAATCGCCTCTTACGTTGAGGAACGTGAAGAGAAAAGTTCCACCATAAGATAATGCCTTGTTTTGTAAAGCCAGATGTGAGTTTCTACAATAATATGGATTTGAGGATTATTAAAGAAAAAAACTCAGGTTAGACATTTAAAGGTGTCTGGACCTAGATCTATACAATGTTGAATGACTAAAAGAATGAGACACACCACACCAATATAAGGTGATAACATCGTAGCGCGTGTTTCATACCACGTGTGCTTAGCGACCAATCGGTTAATGGAAGAATGAATCCCTGCTTCTTCATTGTGTAAGACCCTAAAAAGTTATTTTAACTTTTCATTGAAATACCCTTAGACCTTTAATTATTTCTTGAAGTTTCGATCGGTGTTGCTACTTTAGCATGTTACTAATAGCCATGAGAGATTCGGCAATGCGGTGCATGTCTAAGAAAGCAGTTAATTTGGAGCAGATAGATTCGAGTAGAAAGGGAAGACAATTAAAATGAATATTTTAGCTTGTTTACACAAGCCGGCTATTACACTAATCATATAAGAGTCAAGTGTAATTGTGTATATAAAGTTAATCATGAACTCGAGTTTACCTCTTTAAGAGGATGGGGGACCGGATGAGTAACTATTGAAGTAGTTAATAATGTCTGGGGTATTGTGAGTATTAGAATCCTCATATTAGTAGAGAATCCTTTCCACATGATTGGATTCCTTTCTGTAGCTTGTAAACCTTATAGGTAAAGCTCATAATGCTCACAGGTCGCACGAACTATTTGCAGTATGAATTGGTGACTTGTTGATGTCGTACTGGTGCGGGTCTAGTCCATCATGTGCGAAGTGGGAGATGTTAGATTACGGGTCATGGGTCGCCCATACGGACCGACCCAACCGACCCAATCTTTTTTTGTTTTAATTATCAGTTAAGTGGAAGATAAGGGAGCAATTTAATTGTGAAAAAGAGGGGAAACAGTTACTGAGTAACTGGCTTATCCACCCACCACTGTACATATACGCTCCTTCTTTCTATTTAAGGAGACAGATCAGTGAAAAACAAAATTGTCTAGTAAACAACAAAAACATCAACAAAAATCAAAAAATGAGGCTTTTAGTTTGTGAATCAACTCTCCATTTCCTAGAGAGACGAAGATTGACTTGGGCCGATTGTGTCAGTAGCAAATTCAATACTTCCGCTGCAACAGATTAAGGTACATACACTGTTTTTACTACAAATTTGCTATTAGAAAAAGAAATAAGAAAAGCATGGGAAACTACCAAATCGGTGGTTCTATAAATTGAGTTATTTCATGATTACCAAACTATAAAAAAATACCATACCTTACCTTTTCTCCTTGGTAACCATACCATACCATAAGAAACCACTATCCAAAGAGGCACTTAGTCTGTTGTTTTAGTGAAGGGGCTGGCAGTGGTGTGAGTGGTACTATTTGACTTGAACAAGAACTTTACAGCTTTCAATTACTACCAGAAACATTCACTGGAGTTTGGAATAAATTGCCTGCATCGAATTTCTTTTACTAAAAAAAAGTCTCTCTTGGGAAATGGTACACGACTCCAAACTCTCTCCCTTTCACTTTGCTCCGACGAGCTTCATTTCTGATGATATCTTTTTAATAAGTTAGGTTATGGAAGAGAAAATCTTCTTTTATGGAAGAGAAAATCATCTTTATTTCTGGTGATAAGTGTTTTGAGGTAATTGATCTTAGCAATGAGCCTGTGAAAAATATAAGAGAAAAATACTATTGAATTGTTGTAACTACATTATTACATTGAGGCCCTATTTATAAACAATACATTCCAATCCTTTTCCTAATAGGACACTACATTACAATCCTTTTCCAAGTAGGATTTTATAAGCTATTCCTATTCCTACTCATATTCTAACACTCCCCCTCAAGCTAGTGCATAGAAGACATCTGTACCAAGTTTGTTATGGATGTAACTAATATGAGAATCGGTGAGGGACTTGGTGAAGATATCTACAAGAAAACTAATAAGGACTGCTTTGGACGTCTGGGAGACCTCAATTGAAACAGAACAAACTGAAAAAATATCTAAAAGTAGTAAATATTGCTGTAAAGTCGATGTGTCGCTGAAAAATTGTCGAAAACTGGTATAAAATATACGGGTCATCTCGAAATCAAGAGACGAATAGATCTTGAACATGAAAGTCATCGGAAACTTAGCCGAAACATGCTCACACGCTGAATTATTAGATTTGATGGCTTAAAAATGACTACAATCTGAGGAAAAAAAAGTGTATGGGTAGGGTCGGAATGACGGCACGATCCTACTGGAAAAGAAATTATATGGGCAGGGTCGGAATGATGGCACGACCCTACTGAAAAAGATCTAAGGAGTCACCGGAAAGACGTACGGAACTATGTAAATTAAATTTGAGGAGTCACCAGAAAGATGCATGGTGCTATGCAACTCAGATATGAGACAGTAGTCCGGAAAGATGTACGGTGCTACGCAAATCAGATATGAGAAAATAGTCACCGAAAAGAAGTACGGTGCTAAGAAAAATAGATATGAATAGTCACCGGACAGATGCATGGTTCTACGCAAAGATATGAGAAAATAGTCACTAGAAAGATACACCGTGAGTCAGTGACCCAACTTTTGCTAACATAATCATTGGCCAGACGGGCGGCATATATAGATTATAGCCGCCCACCGGCAGCGGAAACTCTTTGATTCTTTACCAAGATCGTAGAAGATATGATACCATGATAAAGAAATAGACATTGCGCCTAACTCAACCTCAAAAGCTAGCTCATGAGGGGAGGATTGCCCAAGACCATATAAGGAGACCAAGGACCATTTAACCCAGCGATGTGAGACTCTAACACTCCCCGCATGCCCAGGGCTGGATATCTGGAGCATGGACAATATAAGACGGGGGGCCCAACATCGGAAACAATGAACTAGGTGGGCTTGGCTTTGATACCATGATAAATAAATGGACATTGCGCCTAACTCAACCTCAAAAGCTAGCTCATAAGGGGAGGATCGCCCAAGACTATATAAGGAGACCAAGGACCCTTTAACCCACCGATGTGGGACTCCAACACCCCCTGCACGCCCAAGGCTGGACATCTGGAGCGTGGACAATATAAGACGAGGGCCCAACATCGGAAACAATGAACTGGGTGGGCCTGGCTCTGATACCATGTGAAAAATATAAGAGAAAAATATTATTGAATTGTTGTAACTACATTATTACATTGAGGCTCTATTTATAGACAATACATTTCAATCCTTTTCCTAATACGACATTACATTACAATCCTTTTCCAAGTAGGATTTTATAAGCTATTCCTATTCCTACTCATATTCTAACAGAGCCTATGACTATTGTTAGGATCGGAAACCAGGTTATTGCGAAATTTAGCTGTTGCAAAATTGAATTTGCAACAGGTAAAAATGCATTGGAACAGTAAAGACTAAAGGAAAAACTAGAAGAAAATTACTTGTAGGCTAAGGAAAAAAAAAGATAAATTAAGCTAAAGGAATTTTCATTCATATCCTTTCCTGAAACGTCTAGTACTATTAATAGACCTTGGCCAAGCACCATCTCTGACACATAGTACTAATTACAACTGAGCCACTTAAGGACTAAAAGAAATATATAACAAACTAAGAGGACTAAACTGTAAACTTCCTTTCTACTTCTAACTAACTCCTTCTTTAGCCATTGAGAATTGCAACATTTCTCCATCTATAAAATTTGCCTTGTCCTCAAGGAAAAAATGTTCATTCTGGCAAAATCTTCCCAGGTTTCCTGTTCAGATGGCATATCCTTCCATTGAACCAAGAGCTGAGATACTGCTTTGTTGCCCCTCTTTATCATCCTTCTTTCCAGTATCTTAGCAGGCTCACTACAGTAAGGGCTGGCAATATCCACTATAGGAGGGTGGTTGATAGAGTCAGGGATCACATAGCAAGGTTTAAGCTGGGAAACATGGAATGTAGAATGTATTGCCACCTGTTCAGGTCGTGACAATTTGTAAGCAACTTTTCCCACCTTCTGTAGCACCTGATACGGCCTATAATACTTTACTGAGAGTTTGTTGAAAGCCTGGTTAGACAAAGAAACCTCTCTACAAAGTTGAATGTATAGATACACCCAAACACCTTCTTGAAACTGCCTATCACTCCTGTGTTTGTTGGCCATATCAGTCATTCTCTGTTGTGCTCTAGCAAGATGAAACCTCAACAGCTGAATTTTGAACTCCCAAGTGATCAACCTCCTATCCACTTCTTCATCTACAGCTTCACTAGGCATATAAGGTAAGTATAGAGGGGGTTGTTGCCCTTATAAAGCCTCATAGGGACTAGTCTGGATAGCTGAATGGAAGGTGGTATTGTACCACCATTCTGCCAGAGGTAAGTACATATTCTAATCTTTTTGGCTATCAGCACAAAAACACCTCAGGTAAGTCTCAAGAGTTCTATTAACCACCTTTGTTTGTCCATCAGACTTAGGGTAGTATGCAGAGGAAGTACTCAATTCAACACCTTGTATAGGGAACAATTCTTGCCAGAGCCTACTGATAAAAATAGGTTCTCTGTCACTTACCACATTTTCAGGCATGCCATGTAGCTTAAACACTTGATCCATGAACAACTAGGCCACTGTTGAAGCTGTGTAGGGGTGAGTTAATACCAAAAAATGAGCATATTTTGTCATTCTATCTACTACCACCAGAATGGTAGTCTTTCCTTGTGACTTAGGCAAACCTTCAACAAAATCCATACTTATGTTAGATCAGGCTGTATAGAGAATTTGCAAGGGTTGTAATAGCCCTGGGTAAGCTGCATTATCACTTTTACTCCTCTGACAGGTTGAACATTTCCTGATATAGACCGCCACATCTTCTTTGAGACCCTTCCAGTAAAACAACCCTGCTAGCTTCCTTTAAGTGTTATCCATTCCAGAGTGGCCCCCCATAGTTGAATCATGCCAGACTTAAATCAAGTCTTGTCTCAGCTAAGCATCACTTCCTACCATCAGTTTACCATGCTTCCTTAATTGTTGCTGAATGTAGGAGTATCCCTTGTATTCTCCAATGTGGTTTTGTATTTTCTCCATCAAAACAGCCAATTCTTTATCTTTACTCCGGCTCTCTTGGATCCTATGGAATAAAGTAGCATCAACAGGTGTTAGAGCCAGCAAGAATACCTCAGTCTTAGGCAGTCTTGACAAGGCATCAGCTGTCTTGTTCTCTCTTCTTTCTTGTACTCAATCTCAAAATCATATTACATGAGCTTTGCCACCCATTTCATTTGAAGGCCAGTGTGCAGCTTCTGATCCAAAAGGTATTTGAGAGCCCTTTGATCAGTCCTCACCACAAAGGAAACCTACCCATGAGATACTGTGATCATTTGGTAATAGCCATGACTAGAGCTAAGAGCTCCTTGTCATATACTGTGAGAGTCAAATGCTTCCCTGATAACCCTTTACTAATGAAAGCTATTGGGTGGCCCTCTTGCATTAATACAACACCCACCCCCAAGTCACATGCATTTGTCTCCATAATAAACTGTAGATAACTAACAGGCATTGCTAATACTGGAGCAGAAGTGAGGGCCAATTTAAGGTCTTCAAAAGCCTTGGTAGCTTTGCATGTCCATTGGAACCCATCTTTTTTGAGCAAATCAGTTAAAGGCTTGCTTATAATTCCATAGAGTCTGATAAACCTTCTATAATAACCAGCTAGGCCTAAAAAAAACCTCAATTCTTTGATGCTCTTGGGAGTTGGCCATTACTGCACCACTACTATCTTCTTAGGGTCAGTTTCCACTCTATCAGCTGAGATAACATGTACTCTACCTTGCTAGCTCCAAAATTACACTTGTACTTTCTGGCTACTATGTTATGTTGCAGTAACAACTCAAAGGTAATTCTTAAGTGTCTCAAATGATCTTCCAGGCTGCTGCTGAACACTAATATGTAATCAAAAAATACCAAGATAAACTTCCTAAGGTGATCCTTAAAGATATGGTTCATCAAGCTTTGAAAACTAGAGGGGGCATTTGTGAGTCCAAAGGGCATCACTAGATACTCATAGTGACCAGAATGGGTTTTGAATGCAGTCTTGGGTACATCATCACTGGCCATCCTTATTTGATGATAACCTGACCTTTGGTCAATTTTAGAATATATGCTAGACCCTCTAAGCTCTTCTAACAACTCTTCAATGATAGGGATTGGAAATTTATCCTTCACGGTAGCCTTGTTTAGTACTCTATAATCAACACATAATCTCCATGACCCATAATTCTTCCCTACCAAGACCACAGGAGATGCATATGGGCTATAACTTGTTTGAACAATTCCTTGGTCCAATAATTCTTGCACTAGCTTCTTAATTATGTCCTTCTGCTTGGAAGAATACTTGTAGGGCCTGAGATTCACTGGATGATTGTTGTTTACCAAGGGAATTTTGTGATCAAAAGATCCCCTGGTAGGTGGTAATCCTTTTGGATCAGCAAAAAGTTGGTTATACTCCCTAATCAACTTCACTATCTCCACTGGTGTCTCACTGTCATTCATTCACCACTTCCTCTGTTTTGGGTGAGACCTTTATCATGAATAACTAAGCTCCATTATCAACAAATTTGTCCAATTTCTTGGACTCAACTGTCTTGGTCTTTTCCCTGATACCTGTCAAAGTGCATTCCCTGCCTTGATATTAGAACTTCATAGTAAGAGTCTGAAAGTTCATGAATAAGTCACCTAGGGGTTTGAGCCATTGCACCCCCAAAATGATGTCACATGAACCTAAGGGAATGAGAAGGAAGTTGTCCTCAAAAGAGGTACCCCCCATCAGCCATTTGAACCTCTTACATGCCTCCACCGTTTGCCTAACCCCTCCATCAGCCACATTGATCAGCTATGGGCTAACAGTCCTGCTTACAATGCCCCATTTCTTGACTAGCTCTTCTTCCATGAAATTGTGTGTGCTACCTGTATCAATGAGGATGTTGAGTGGACCATGATCACAATAACCTGTCACCCTCATGGTTTGGTAACCAGTTACTCCTTGGATAGCTTGCAAGGATATTTCACAAACCTCCTTTTTTGCTTCTAATTCCGCCCCTGGTTCAGGTTCTGGATCCTTGCAATCATCCACCACCACCACCTCATAATCTTCATCTACCTCTAATAGATGGAGCCTATTGGATGCCACACATTTGTGACCAGGTACGAACTTTTCATCACAGAAAAAACATAAGCCCTTCTGCCTCTTCTCACTTAGTTCAGCGTGAGTCAACCTCCTACTTCTCTCTCTATTGAAACTGACAGTTGGTTCCTTCTTTGACCCCATAATTCTAGCAGGAGAAGCACTATAACCCCTTTTTTGAAATGAACCCCCATCATTAGTCATGTGATTTCTTGATACTCTCACCTGAGCTTGCAACTGGGATTCAATGTTCCTAGCCAACTGATATGCCTGAGGTAGTGTGAATGGCCTATGACTCTTCACAGCAAATCCAATCTCTGGTTTCAAACCTGTGATGAATCCACTGATGGCATGTTCAGGAAAAATAGTTAATCTAGCCATAATCCTATCTAATTCTTTCATATATTCCTTCACAGTACCATGTTGCTTTACCAACGTAAACTCTGCCATGGGATCCTCGTATTCACCCTCAAATCTGTCCATTAAGGCATATATATACTCCTTCCAAGTTGGAAATGGAAGGTGTAGCCTACTCTTAAGATAAGAGAGGTGCCATTCTATGGCTTTGTCATCAAAATGCAGAGCAGCTACTCGAACCTTCTGCACTACAGGGGTATTATCATATGCAAAGAATTGGTCGGCCTTATACATCCAAGTTCGAAGGTTAGTACCATCAAAGTGAGGGAACTCTACCTTAGTTAGACGAGTCATGGATCCATTATGGTGGCTAGATGAAGGTGGATTTGCAGCATGATGAAATCCTCATCCTCCTTGACCTGTGGAAGGTATTTGGCCTGCGGTAGTGAAAAATTGTTGACCTTTGCTATAACTTTGTTGCTGGTAGTGCTCACCTACTGGAGTTTGGAATTGTTGGGAATTTTGAGCACCATACTGATAGCCAGCTGGAGATTGAAACCCTGGTGGATTCCCCGTAGAGAAAGAGGTAGCCCATCATGGGGTTGCCAGAGGAAGTGTAGATCATGGCTCCCTCACTGATAGCATTCCCTTTACCTCTATCTCCTTTTTGGATCGCGTTTATGGACTCGCGCAAGCTGTTAATGGCCTTCTCGTGCTGTTCCTCAATCAAATTTTTGCCTTGGGGAAAAATTGGCCATCTCCATCGTCATTCGATCAAACATCTCTTTAATCTCCTTCATCTCGTCGGACATGATTCCCATTGAGCTCAGGATAGTGTCTCTGATACCAAATATTGCAAAAATGAATTTGCAACAGGTAAAAATGCAATAGAACAGTGAAGACTAAAGGAAAAACTAGAAGAAAATTACTTGTAGGCTAAGAAAAAAAAGAAGATAAATTAAGCTAAAAGAATTTTCATTCATATCCTTTCCTAAAACATCTAGTACTATTAATAGACCTTGGTCAAGCACCATCTCTGACACATAGTACTAATTACAACTGAGCCACTTAGGGACTAAAAAGAAATACATAACAAACCAAGAGGACTAAACTGTAAACTTCCTTTCTACTTCTAACAAACTCCTTCTTCAGCCATTGAAAATTGCAACATTAGCTAAACACAAGCATAATGATAATAACAAAGACAATAACAAGATAATAATAACAATAATTAAAGAAAATGAGATTTAACGTGGTTAGGTCAGTGTGACCTACGTCCACAAGGAGAGAGGAGCAATTTTACTATACCAACAAGAAGAGTACAATAGAGAGTACAAAATTAGAATAAATACTCTAATAAACCCAAAATATCCCAAAAGAGTAAACTCACAAAGATCACTCCAAGAAAGGAATTACACAAGTGTTTCCCAACACTCACGCTCTTACAAAATACTCAAAAAGAAAGACAAAAGAAAGAAAGCAATGAATATTTTTCAAGTGCTTCAAGGTGTGTGTTTAGAATGAAAGAACTCTCCTCTATTTATAGGAGGATGTTCTTGGGCTCCAAGTAAAAAAAAAAGAAGAATTTGAAAAAATCCCATCCGCATAGCCAAACTTTGGCTCCAAGTAAAAATCTCTTGGTAGAGATTTTCAACAAAATGTCATGAGTTTTCACAAAAAATATCAAGAGATTTTAAATAAAATATTGGCTAAAATATGGCCACATTACAACTATGATAGGAGAATTTTTTTTTTTTATTTCTTGTTATAAGTCCTTTGACGGTAGTTGGTTCTTTTGATAGAGCGCATTAGGATATTTACAATTAAATTAAAATAGATGAAGTAAAATTGCATAAGAAAGCTTCAGTGTAGGGACTGGGATCATTTTAGGAGATGGGGAAGGAAAATTCAAGTATGTATATACAGAGTTCAAAGAATTTCAACAACTTTTGTCATTATGTAAGAATTGGATCTTGGTTGGGGGAGAGAAAATCTGCAACTATATCTGTCCCCTGTAAATTCCACTAATAATTTGTTGGACTGTATTAGCTCCTGAATCTTAGTATAGCGTATAATATATTGGAGCTGACATACTCTATTTTGTACATAATCTTTGGTACTCTTGCATCTGCTTGATGAACGCCAATGAAACCACGTACTTCATCAAAAAAAGAAAAGAAATTTACAGCTTTCACATGAATGTGACCAAGTAATGGGGTCTTGAAAATCATCAGTAGAATTTAGAAGTATTCACCAGTCATCACGGATACAGAAGTCACATAATTGCTGGAAACTGAGCTATGTAACTGATGTGGTGTCTAGTTCCCATTCTTTTCCTTGCAAAGACTTGCATTTTCACAGAAAATGAGTTTGAACAATTCGTTAGTGGTTCTAGCAACTATTTATCTGAGCAGTTTCGGTTTGGTAAAAAAAAAAATACACATTGTGTTCTGCATGTTTGGTTTGATTGTGAGGTGGAGTCGTCTGTTGATGTTGCCTGTTGATCCATTTATTTGTTTTTTTCATCTTATTTTGCTTTCTGGTAACCTACTACTTACCCTGGCCAAGGCAGGGGAAATTCCTTAAAGATAGTCTTTACTGAAATGGCTGAATAAATTTCCTTCTTTCATTGTTTACCTTCTGGTTACTTTTCAAATTCTCCTGATCTTTAATGCCACTTCTTTTAACAGGACTTGACGACATTCGTTTGTGTTTGCATCCCGGAATTCCTCTCTCTATATGAGACTGAAAGGCTTGTTCAGGAACTCACTAGATTCGAGATTGATACACATAACATTATAATTAACCAAGTGCTTTTCGACGAAGAAGGTACAGTTCTCATATCTTCTCTGTACATAGTATTAATTCCTTGTAGTTTCTTTTCAATTGTGTTTGGTATTGTCTGTATCACCTTTTCCTCCTAAGTTGTTTTGTGTGAGAGAAAACTTACTCTTGGACCTTGCGTCTGTTTTTAGTTGTTGAATCCAAGCTGCTGAAGGCTAGGATGCGGATGCAACAAAAGTACATGGACCAATTCTACATGTTATATGATGACTTCAATATTACCAAGCTGCCTTTGCTGCCACAAGAGGTTTGAAGATGCTGTTGCATATATCCTGGATATCTTCCCACAGACAAAAACAAAAGAAAAAGAAAAATGAAATGAATTCTTTATTCACGGGAAGAACATGATCAATAGTTTTTTTAATATATTAAGAAACAAAGCTTCGCCAGTCTGATAAGTGATGTGCTCTCTGATAGGTTTGTGGTGTTGAAGCGCTGAAAGCATTTTCACATAACTTTCTGACACCGTACCAACATTCACTTGTTCGCGGTTCAGTAGAGGAACTGGAAATGAGAATAGCCACACTGAAAGAACAGTTGAAAGATGCCGAAGAAGAACTGGAAAAACTTCGAGCAGGCCAAGAAGAAACCATAATGTAGAAATACTTGGCGGATGGAGGGCATTATGTTGCCTTCACTTTTTCTTTTATCCTTTTTTAGGAAACAGCGTATCTGAAAAATCATATTTTTCTTAGAGAAAACTAATCTTTTTTTGTATTAAACTTTTTTCAATTTTTTGGTTCTTTTGGACCTTCAAGAAGACAATAAATGAGGTTATAATATTCATGAAGTAAACTTGACCACCATTATAGTGTATTTTCAAGTGGAGTTTGATGAATGCAAGCGATTATCAGTGATAAAAATGTTATTTTCCTTGTAATTAACGTCGTGCATTTACCAATGTCATCTATTCATTGCTACCACTATCACCCTCCATAATAGCTATTGCGGTTGTCACCACCTCCCACAATTGTTGTCAATAACTATAATCAGCCGTTATTACCACTAGTCAGCAGTTACAATTATCCTCACCAACCACCATTACTACAACAATCACCAATTACTATCTACTATCAACAGTACATATCGCCAATAACCACCAGAACCATTCACCACCACAATTAGTACCATTTCCATCCGCCGCCACCACAACTACCACCATCAATCACTATTCTCAACCACCATCACACTTGCTACTACAAACAACACGACAATTAGCCACTTCCAGCCTCAATTAGCACAACCACTACCGCTAGCTAGGACTGAACAAATCAGGGGTCGTGGTTCCTCTCGTGGAAGTCTGGAATCTGAGATTTGACCTTAAACAAAGCTAAGTATTGAATAATCATAAGTTTGACTTCTGATGTTTTACACTTGCCACCACATCCAGATTTGGGGCGTAACATTGACTCTCCGCTATGGATTCAGTGATATTATTTTCACCTCTACCCTCGACCATGGTACAACTACTTTCGCGGTGCCCCAAGTCCCAGTGCAGTCTTTTCCATCTCTAGCAAACCCATTATTGATTTCTGCCGACTTGTCAGTTTAACATAGATTTTTGACAAGTCGGATTCATAGTTATATCTTGATCATCACTGTTTTCATCATGTTGCATATGATTGTGCGCTGAGACACATGGTGGGGAAGTCCCCTACCCGTTTATGACTCGAATCTCCCTAGTTATCCGATCGACCTCGTTGTTCACGGGACTATTCAAGAGGGGGTTGTCATTGGTGATAACGTTGGTCTGATGAGCATTTTCTTGCTAGCTAAGTCGATTAGTCACTTTGATTCACAAAACAAAATTTGTTAGTATCAGTTCAGTAGGATCAAAACAATACCACACTATCCTTGGCCTCACGGTAGACACCAAATTATTTATCCCAAAAAGATACGAATTCGAAGCCAAAAGGGCTATTTATTTTTAATCAAAAATGCCAAAGGGGACAATTAATTATTTAAAAAAATCAAAACGAACAAATCATGGGATAGTCAAGGATTTACAAGTCGTGTGGGCCAGCGACTTGTAAGTCGCCCACATCCCAGCGACTTGCATGAAATCCATGTAACAAAAGCAACAATTCTGCATGTTGCATGTGCAAGTCAGCATGTTGAAACAGTATAAAAACAATTCTGAAGTATGTTGCATGTATATCTATATTGTTTTGAGAAATAGCTATGTAGAAGTAAAAAATTGTACTACTTCTGTTTCAAAAAGAATAAACTAATTTAAAGTTTAAAAAAATAAAGAAAATTTTTTAATCTTGTAGTCCTAAATTAAAGATATGTCGAATATATCAAAATGTCCTTTAATCTTGTGGTCTTAAATATGTAACTTGAAAAATTGAAATTAAAATATTGCTAAAAAAAAGGGTGGGGGAGAGTGGGGGGGTGGGGGGCGGTAAGTCATTCTTTTTGAAACATAGGAGAGGATTATGTGTTTATTCATGAGAAAATTGAAGGAAAGATGTCTTTTAAGTCTTGAATGAAGAATTGGTGACCAACTTAAAGAGTCAAACATAATTAGGAAATAGATTAAGTTAATTGTGTATTTGATTAATATTTTCAAAATTTTCTAATCTTTTCAAAAATACAAATCAACCCACACCCCTCTCCTTTCCAAATCAACTGTCTCTCTCCTCTATCTTGAGAGAGACAGTCTCTCTCAATTCTCTCCCAACCAACAGTTTCGCAAAATTTCTCCGTTCAATTCCCGACAACTTCAAGCTCAGGCCACAAATAGCTGGGTGAGTTCCTTTTCGACTTTCAACCGTCAATTGACCTAACAAGCAGTGTTCTCCGGCGACAACAACTTCAAATTCACTACTACACAATGCATTTATAGCTACAAATTCTTAGCTACGAATTTAAAAAACCTAGCTATTATCTAATAATAGCCATAAGAATTTAAATTCTGTAGCTATCTATATATTCGTAAAATTTCATAGCCACGAAAATTCAACGGATAAAGCTAATCTCTCATTTTTGCTATAGTTACTAGCAATCGTGACAGTAGTTGCCTAAATAGCTATAACTTTGTTGTCACGGTAAAATTTTGTAGCTGGTTATAAGCTTTTGTGACACAAAAGAGTAATTGTAGCAATTGTAAATTTTTAGCCACAGTAAACTATTTGAACAAAATATTCTAGCTAAATCAAATATTTTGCTTCACGTTATAAAAAATTGTGGCAATAGTTAAATGATATTGCCAGGTTTATTTTGCTATGATAAAAATTAGTAACTAACAGTTATTTTTTTCTACGAATTGAAATTTATTGTAGTAATTAATAACCTTTTAGCCACAAAAAAATTTGAATAAACTATTGTAGCTAAATAAATCTTTTTGCTTGAAGATATAAAAGAAATTGTTGCAATAGCTAAATGATATAGTCATAGATTTTTTGATATGATAAAGTTTCATGGCTAAAATTATTAAATTTACCGTGTTGGAATTTGTTGTAAATAATGACCTTTTAATCATTTAAAAATGTTATTTAAAATATAAAATAGCATTGTAATAAATATTTTTGTTTTGAATATTAAGAAATTGTGGCAATAATTGGCTTAATATAATTGATAGTCTTTTAGCCACAAGATATTTTAAATAAAATATTGTAGCTAAATAAATCTTTTTGCTTCAAGTTGTAAAGAAATTGTTACAATAACTAAAGGTCTACTTGGAAAGCTACCTGGTAATTAAAATTGATGTAATTATAAGCCTAGTAATTATGTTGACATGTTTGTTTGTCACAGTGTCATTACAAGTGTACTATTTGATTGCACAAGTGTAATCAAGTGTTTATACTAGATTTTCCAAATAAAAGTTAATCATCAAAAGTTAAAAACCACAAATATTTAAAAATAAGTGAAATTTAAAAGGATACTAATTTAGGTATTTAAGATATATATTATCTTTTAAAAATATATTAATTAAGAAACATATGTTCTTAACTAATATTATAGAAAAAAATTAATATATATTTTTCAAACTAATATTTTTTAATGGATTCAGCATAAAAATTAAAAATGCATAATTATTTAAGAACATCATGAAATACATGTTTCACAAAAAGATTAATATTATAAATATAATACAACAAATTATTAGACATTTGAAGAAAAGATAATCTATAAATTCTAATCACTAAAACAATGTGAAATATCAAATCAATAATACTAAGCAAATTAATTGGAACAAAAAATATGACTTAAGTTCAATTTTCAAAATGAAAAAAGTTAACATAAAACACTTACATAAAATTTCAAGATAATGTACATAAATATAATTCAAAATAACAGGAAACCACAATTGTATAGCCTTATTGACAATGAAATTTACTTTAATCAAAAAATCAGAATAGCAATACAATTATACTAAATGAAAATAAATAAATAAAACAAAATAACAAATAAACAAAGAATAAATAATATAAACAATTGCAAAAAATCACAAGTAAGTGTTGCAAAATGAGAAATAAGGAAATGAAATATAAGTACAGTAAATAAAACATATATTTTTCAAAAATATTATAATAATAAAAATAAAAAATAATAAAAATAGAAAGTAATTCAAAATAAAAATAAAAGGATAAAATTAAAAAGTAACCTTGTAATTATCAGCAATTCACAGCTCCTCCATGAGAATTGGAGAGTGTTATTACCCTCTGTCAATTACACCCAATTACCTGCTAATCAAGTAATTACTTGGTCAACTATACATGTCAGATATTGTAATTAAACTCAATTACACAAAATTTAATTTTCAGGGTGACTTTCCAAATAGACCTTAAACGATAAGGTCATATATTTTTTGATACCATGAAGTTCATGGCTAAAATTATTAACTTTTGTCATGTGTTGAAATTTGTTGCAGCAATAATGACCTTTTAATCACGAAAAGGGTTATTTAAAATAAAAAATTTACAACGAAATAAATATTTTTGTTTGGATATTAACAAAATTATGGCATGACTTAATAATAACCATATAGTAATATATAGTAATAAGTTTCATGAAAAATAATTTAGAATTATTATTATAAAAAAAATTGTAGTTAATAGTTATTTTTTATTTTGAGCTGAAATTTGTTGCAATAATACTAATCTAGTGTATTAAGAGGTATTGATCGTTCGACTAGATTCAATTTTAAATGACTACTTGCCAATTTCAAATATAATTTAAATAAATAGGTTATAGAATCTAATTAATGTTAATTCATTAATTATACCAAACTTAAATATAATTTCATTAAGTCTCACTGAAACTTCATCTTGATCAAGAGCTTTCAAAAATGTTATTTTGACTCAATTGCACATGTTTCATCAGAATAATATATTTATCGATATAATGTATTAATCGTTTGAGTTAATTCAATGTTACACCTTGCAAGTCTTAAATACAACTTAAATATATACTTGATCATGTCAAATTTAGAAAAACTTCTAATTATTTCATTCATATTTTATCCTGCCCAAGTATTTTCAAAACTGTTATTTGACTTGGACATGATTTATTGAGATAACATTTTAAAAAAATCATTGTAATTAAGAATTTTATTATTCGACTTGATTCAATTTTATAGAATTTTACTTGCAGGTTTTAACTTAGCACAATTGTTTAACAAATTTATTTATTTTGAGTAGTGTTGGTTAAATATTTTTAAAATTTTTATTTAAAGTAGGTTTTATATATATATATATATATATATAATATTAAAAGTGTGAAGATCTTTAGAAAAGTGATTTGAACTTTTTACCCTTCATTAAAAGACTCATCTTTAGATAAAACTACCTTTTCACTATTTTTTAAATTTATTATTTAATTATTTTTTATATATTAACTAGGCTTCCTAAAATATATGAAACTCCTAAAATATATGGTAGGAGAATTAATTAATATTTTTCTTTCTACTAGATTTCTTAAAATACATGGGACTCCTAAAATATATGGTATGAGAATTAATTAATATTTTCCTTTCTACTTTTCAATTAGAAAAATAATTTTAAAATAGGACTCTATTAAGGAAATACTTCTATAAATATTGAGATGTACGTTAAACTAGAGAACAACCTGGTTTGCCTATGGAGAATATGATTGATGCTCATTTAACTTGATTCGATTGCATGTCTAGATTGATGAATGCTTGATTTTCTAACCCTTAACTTCTTTATTGTTTTTGTCAGCATAATGGAATTCAACATGTGTGTATATATGTATGTTCTTTGGTTTCATTCAAAATCATTCTTTAGGATCAAAATTTTCACTCAAACAAGAATTAGATGGATCAAAATCGAAGCTTTGTGATCACTATTATATTTTTTTTATAATTTACAGGTCGTAGATGAATGTCGGTTGACTTTGAAAAATTTCTTGTGTAAAGGTTAGGTTTAATTTTATTGTTTTGATATCTTTATTATCTTATTATTTTATTTTAATTTACAGATGTTAGATGAATGTGGCACGATTTTGAAAAACTTTTTTAGGTAAAGGCTAGGTTTAATTGTATTATCGTAATATCTCTATTAGTTTGTTATTTTGTGGTAGTTTACAGTTTGTAGATGAATCTCGATTGGTTTTAAAAATATTTTGCACGTAAAATTTACGTTTAATTGTATTGTTTTGATATCACTTTTATCGTATTATTTTATTGCAGTTTACAGGTGATAGATAAGTGTTGGTCAGCTTTGAGGATTTTTTTTATGTAAAGGTTAGGTTTAGTTGTATTATTTTGATATCTCTATTATCGTATTATTTTGTTATTGTTTACAGGTGGTAAATGAGTGCCAGACGACTTTGAGAAAATTTGTGTGTAAAGATTATAAATAATTGTATTATTTTGATGTCTCTATCATTGTACTGTTTTGTTGCAATTTATAGATGATAGATGAATGTCGATCGGCTTTTAAAAATAGTTTTTTGTGAAGATTAGGTTTAATAAATAAATTCTCCATCTTTACATACTCAAAAGATATTAAATTTAATTATTATATTCATCTTAATTATTTAAACAAATATCCTATTTAATGTAATATTTGAACTCATTAAATTGAGGTACACGCGCAAGATGCGTACACCTAAATTAGTATATATATATATATATATATGTGGGGGCGGGGTGTATGTGTGTGGGGGTAGTAAATTATTTGATATTAAGTGTCCCATTAGGTGTTAAACAATTGCTTGATATTAATATTATTTAACGATGTTGATTAATAAGTTATTTTTGTAGGTTTTAATTCTTATTTTTATTTTTAAAATAAGTTATTTAAATATTCATAATTGAAACTTTTTCTTCCACCAAATGTCGACTTTTTTAAGGGCACGTGTTTTATACTAAAGTGCATAGTTTACGTGGCTCTTACAATTTTAGAAAAATTATACACATTCTGTTTTTTTACTCCCTCTATCTCAAGTTATGTGACACGTTTTAGATTAACTATAATTTTTTCTTGTCTTTTAAATTAAAAATATTAATTCAAATTCGTATTTTTATTTAAAATCAAATTAAAATAATCGAATATTGTGGAAGTATGACTCTGCCATATAGAACACTTTAATACGAATTTGAATTCAAGTTATTAATATAAGAAAAATTGAATTAATATTTTTTATTTGAAATTTCTATCTTAAAATAATTTTCAAACTCGAATTTATAGTAACTAACACTTGTCATCACAATATTATTTTTTTTCTCTAATTCTGCATAGATAGATTTTCTAATATTGATAATTTTATTTTATTATATAGTTTCTATTTTAAACTTGATGTTTTCTTTCATATAAATCGTTCTAAATTTATATACAGCAACAACATACCTAATATAGTCTAAGAAGAGTAGAGATCTTATCCTTACCTTAGAAATAGAGAAAATCATTTAAATTTAATTCCATATATTTATTTTTTTGAGTTACTATATTTTAGTGTAATTTAAAAGTATAAAATTAAATTCAGAATAATCACAAATTTAACTAAACACTATAAGTTAAACATTTATTAAAATAAAAGAAAAAATAACAAAATTAACGATATCATGAAGGACCAAAAAAGTTGAAAAGAAATATATATTTGGAATAACATTTATTTCAAATAAAATAGTTAAATTTTTCTAAGATAACAAAATTAACGATATTGTAAAGGACCAAAAAAGTTAAAATGAAATATATATTTCGAAATAATATTTATTTCAAATAAAATAGTTAAATTTTTTTATTAACTTAAAGTAAAATATATATTTATTATTATTTCATTAGAGAAAATTTGTTGGTATTAATAATATATTTTGTAAAAAAACGTAAAAATCATACACACAGTACTAAGATAAATGAAACGAAAAAGACGAAGCAACAAAATTTTTAAACATCTACCAAACGAAATAAAAATTTAAAAAATCCCAAACTTAAATCTTTCTCCACTCTCCAGCCATGGCCCCCTCCCTTTCCATTTGAAACCAAACCCCAAAATTTTCCCACCCAAAAAATTAAAAATTAGAAAAACCAAAATTTCCCTCTAAAATTTTAAAACCTATTCAAATAACCTAATCCTCCTACCACTTTGAACAGCTAGATCCCTTTCCCCTTTCCACATTTCTTTCTTTTCTGTGCCCCTTCCCCTCCCTTTCCGCCCCCATCATTTCTTATCTTAGTTTTTGGTTTCATTTGAATTTTTATGTGTAATGTTTTGCTTATCAACTTTTTATTTTTTTTAGGTTTTAACAATATGAAAATTTTCAAATAGATGAGGTAAGTTTTATAATATAAGTATTGCATTGGATTATATATTTTTTTGCTAATAAAAAAATAAGCATTTTATATGCATGGGTTCTAAAAATTGGTATTGAGCAAATAAATATCGTTTCACTAAAAATTGGTATTGAACAGATAAATATCGTTATTAGTTATTTGGGGATTTTAATATTTTATTTCCCTCCTTGAGGGTGGAATAATTAATCCCGAGATAGCTAATTTCCGGATTAGTAATCTATAGATAACTTGTTTTCCAACAAACGATCCCTAAAAGAATTATATAATACATAATGAAAAGTTGTTTTGAAAAGGATTACAAGGTCAGTTTTTTTTTTTTTTTTGGATAAAAATAGAAAATTGTGTTAAGTTTATGTCTTTAATGCTTTTTCCTTAATATGTGTGTCAAGATCCAATAATTCATTTATTATGAAACGGAGGGAGTATTTTGAAGCCATAAAAATTTTTTTTTAGCCATTTCTAAAAATATTCTTGGCAAATAATTTCATTTATTGCTATAGATATTCTAATTCATAACTAATAAAAATATTGTTATAAGGAAATTAAAATGTAAAATAGCCATAATTTTTTAAATAAATCTTGTCTTTTGCCACAGTAGAACATATTGTAGCTATATATAAAAAATGCTATAGATTTTTTTTATTGTGGCAACAAGGTAAAACTTTTTGCTACAAGTATATAATCCGTAGCAAGAACTTTTTACTATCATAGCTACAACACAATATCTTTTATAGCTGTAAGTATTAGTCCTTAACCACCGACCTTGTAAAGTCTGTAGCTAACTTTTAGTTACGCCGCTTCTTGCTACGAATGCTACGGAAGAAAAAATTACGGGTAAAGTGTTTAGCCATGAAAATTTTCATATTTAGCTACGAGATATTCTATAGCTATACATGCCTTATTTTGTAGTGGGTTTTCGTCGTCCCATTTTTTCTTTCACAGGTAAAAAATTATGTCTTTTTAGTTATGAAGAAATAGAGGAACTTGAGCCAACTTATCTTTTAGTATTGGTTAACAATTTTAATATTTCTTGCTTAAATTTAAAATGTGGACTGAATAAAACTCTAATTTCTGATATTTCATCTCTACTCTTTCCGACGTGGAATATAATTTTTTGTTGTTACTGCAGTTCTTATTTTTAGAGTGTTGATTCGATTTTTTTGGTGATTTTTTATCACCATTGATGTTCTTAGTGTGTGTGTGTTGTGTTGGTATTGGTGGGTTGATTTGTTATTTTTCTTGGTAAAATGGTGTTGCAACAGATGAATCATCTGATGCAACAAATAAATTATCTGATGTAATATATGAACCATCTGATGCAACATATGAACCATCTGATGCAACAGATGAAACATCTGGTAAAACAGATAGAAATCTGAAGCAACACATGAAAATTTGATGTTACAATGAAAATATGCTGCAACAGATGAACAATCTAACAGACCATTCATCCGTTGCGATAGATGACTCTTTTATTTGGAAGAGATCTTACTAATATTGATCCAACAGAGAACTCATTTAGCAGCAGATGAGTGATCTGGTGCAATAGATGAGTGATCTATTTTTTATTTTTTCCAAAGAATTACTCATCTCTTGCAACAGGTTGGTTATAGGCTGTAATGGATAACCTACCTGATGCAACAAATGAGTGATCTATTTTTATTGTTTCCAATGGATTACTCATCCGTTGTAATAAGTTGGTTATAGGTTGGAACAGATATCCTACTCGATGCAACAGATGAGTGATCTGTTTTTATTGTTTCCAACGGATTACTCATCCACTGCAACAGATTGCTTATATGTCGCAGCAAATATCCTACCTGGTGTAACAGATGTGTGATCTATTTTTATTATTTCCAATGGATTACTCATCCACTATAATAGGTTAGTTATATTCTACACCAGATATCCTACCTAATGCAATCGATGTATGACCTATTTTCATTATTTCCAATGGAGTGATCATCCGCTGCAACAGGTTGGTTATATGCTGCAACAGATATCCTACCTGGTGCAACAAATGTGTGGCCTAGTTTTATTGTTTCCAATAGATTGATCATCCACTGCAATAGGTTGGTTATATGCTGCAACAGATATCTTATCTGGTGCAATAGATGTATGGTCTGGTGGAACTATTATTTTACTGTTGTATATATTTGATTTACTGATTTCCTTTTTTAACTATGCATTAATCAATTATAATCTATTTTATGTTCTTATTCGTTTTAGATAATATGGCTCCCAAAAGAAAATAAATCGAATCAAGTCCAAGTAAAGGAACAAGTAAAGCAGCTAGACTATATCCATCACTCTATGAGCTTTCTTTACAAGCGTTATCTCAATCAGGAGTAGAAGATGATGAACATGGGGAGGAGGAATATTTCAAAAGAGAAGATCCAAATGCTAATAGCCCTTCCACCAAAGAGTTGATCAAAACCTTCATCATTGATCGTTATCATGTGAGAATGCAGTGCAATGGTGCCACAAATTTAACGGATGATTTTGTGGTTAAGTCATCCATGAGAAAATATTTTAAAGCCTTCAGAAAAATACTTCGAGAATAAAAATTGGATGCTTATTTCAGGGACAGCTGCTTTGTGCAATATCTTTATTTACCGGAGGACAACAATGCTCGTTTCCAAATGAAAATGATATATGATCTTCTCAAGCGTAGGTTTATGTATGAAAACAAAGATAAGATGGATGAGGTGTGGATAAATTACTGTGGCATGCCTGTTTGTTTTGGTTGGAAGGAGTTTGAGCGAGAGACGTTAACAACAACATACCACTTGGTTTGATAAGGCTTTCCAAGGATCTTGAGACATATAACAGCTATCCTTGGGGTTATGAAAGCTATAAAATAACTGTCAAATATTTGTTGACTCTATTAACGCCAAGGACAGTTAACTTATATGGTTTTCCATGGGCTTTCATGGTAAATATTTCTTTTATCATGACATGATTCTTTTTTTTATTCAATAATGCTTTTGATTTATTGGCGTTATTTTATAGGTTTGAGCACTTGAAGTCATTCCTTATTTGAGACAACAAGTGACCTACCAGGAAGAAGTTTCCTGTCCAAGAATCCTGAGATGGTTGTCGGTCAAAACTGATAAAAATGCAAAATTTTTTTATTTAAGTTTTTGTTTTAATTAATGATTTCTTAAAATGATTTCTCATCATTCTAATATATGTACTGATTTATTTTAGATTGTCCATCTGTAGCTTGTTCCGATCAATTGAGAGTTGAAGATGCCAGTTTTTCTTACTTAAGGGTGTGTGCAAACTTTATCGGACCCTAAGGTCATTGACAGAATAAAGGAGAAATTTTTTAGAGCAATAGCCATCACAAAAAAATAATTTTAGAGGGTGAGCTTGTTGTTGATGATGATGGTAGTGGTAGTGGTAGTGGTAGTGGTGCTCCTTTTATAATTTTTGAAACAACAAACCATTATGATTATGATCATATTGGTTATACAAATTTTTCCACTTCCAGCGAATGTTCTGCGTGCAAATGTCATGACTGCAAGGCGAAACATGATGGAGTGATTAATGCCATTAATGCATTAACTGCTTCTCTAAAAAAAGTAACATCTAAGAGGGGTGTCATTCCATCAAAGAGGATTTCATATCCATACACTCCACTAGAGATCAAGGTGGCTAAGAGGAGAAGGAAAGAAATTTCCAAGGTATCATCAAGCATTGAAAAAAGCAAAATTGCAACTCCTCTGTCTTTGTCTTGAACCTTTAATCAATGTACAAGGGCCACAGGAGAGCAGCATGAGCTGAAAAAGGTGAATGTATATCATCTGTTCCAACAACCAAACAGACACGTCTGTTTCAACAGATTATATATTTGCTGAAAAATTATCAAACATATAAATATATATATATATATATATATATATATATATCTATTGAAACTTTCGTATAACCTGTTGCATCAGATGTGTTATCTGTTATAACATATGTCCATCTATTTCAGTAAAACAAACGGATCTTAGTACAGTTTTAATTTGTAAGAACAAATGAGTTATATGTTGCAACAGACGGGTCATCTGTTTGAAATTATCGTACAACTCTATTTTATCTATTCGAGTTTGTCCCAACAGATGATCCATCTGATACAAAAGATAGATAATATGTTTTATATCTGTGATTAGCATTGAAAATTTTAGCTTTTCAGGTGGATGTTACAATAGAAGCTATTGCTGAACAACATAATATCACAGTTGATAATCCATCAACTGGTTTCAAAGAAGAAGAAAAAATAGAGCCTGTTAGTTTGGGAGAGCAGAAGAATTACCCATTTGAAGGGTTCAACATCTCAAACGAGGCTCCAAAAAAATTATCAAAGTTGATCAACGACTATTTAAAATGGATTATCGATGGACTGTTAAAGCATCACGCCGGCAGGTACATAAATAAGCTTTCAAAGATATTGATCCATACAATTCTTATTGTTAAAACATGATATTAACACATATAAATCATATAAAACAAAATGACGAACACTACAAACTAAATGAATCGAGTCTTGGTTTTGATATGTTCGACTTTATCATTGCACATCCCAGAATGAAAGATTGGTTCTATTTGATGTCACAGCCTCAAACTTGAAGGAATGATGAGGTTTAAATGCCATACATATTACTATTAATTAATATTTTATTTAATTGCATCTGTGTATTAATTTTATTATCATGTAATCTAAAATATTTGATACTATGTGCTGCACATCGACAGGGGCGGACCCACATTTATAGGTGGGGGTGCACGTGCACCCGTTTACGTCAAAGAAATTATGTATATATGTGTATATACCTTGAGAAATTGGGATATAGTTAATAGTGCACCCTAAGATGAATGGTAATGCACCTTGGTGCGTTGGTTGAAACTTGGGCTTCCATCCACGCGACCAGGGATCGATCCCCGGGTCACACAACACCTTAGTTTTTATTTTCAATACTTCAAATTTAAAAGACTTATTACTAAATTTATAACAACAAAATTACTGGACTGGAGATTCGAACATGCGACCAGTCCGTAGGGTAAAACCTCCTTGACCATTGAGCTACCATGACTGATTATTCAAAAATGTTAAAAGTAAACTTGATATTAGAAAGTAAAGTTATTAGCTTAAAACTCTTATTTTTTCAATATATTTATTTTTAAGTATTGTTCATGTCTTTGACGACCAATTGAATATGATAATATCCCTTAATCTACACCGAAAGTTTTTCTAATGTCTTAAGATAATATTGGTGCTCCACAATATTATCAAAAGCAACAAGCATAAAAAAGCTTCAAGGTCTATTGTGTTTAAGCACAAAGTACAAATAAAACTTAGATTTAATGAAAAAAGGCATAAAGGTAGAAAAGATTTAAATATATGTCTTGTCCAAGACAAATAATACAGGCATGGATGACAAATATATGAACAAAAAAGTTAATTATTTTGATAAAATGAAATATCATTTGTTTAGTGTTCATCTTTTCAGAAAGCCTCATTGACAAGGGAAAGTATGTATCAGAAATTAGAACCTAAGCTGCACGTTAAGCGAGGCGAGCGCTCAGCACATTTTGAGTCTTCCTGCGAGGCTTAAGCACATCTTTGACAGCACTGGTGCACCCACAGACTTCAAATCCTGGGTTCGCCTCTGCACATAGATGTTATTTTTTACTACCTCTGAAAGAATACCAAGTTGCAAACACAAGAATAATACCTACGATAGGTTTTGTCAACAACAGCCAGAAGTTTCCCGAACTAAGGAATGCTTAATCAACATCATCAAAGATTTTAGTATTCCAGCTGGCTTACCTTGGCATTTGGTCAGTGAAGTGTACATCACAATCAATTGCGGTGACAAATTTCATTGGGTATTGTAAGACCCCGCAAAAATTCTAAGCATAACTCAGTCCGTTAGAGCTTGATAAGGGGTCCCAGACATAGAAAATTTTAGCTAAGTGTTAGAACTTAGTCTTTTCTAAATCCCTCAAACTTTTAGGAATTTATTTATGACTTTCCCGACCTTTGAAAGTTAGTTTTTAAGTTGATTCACGATCGGGGGAGTCAGTGGTACATCTAGGGTGAGTTTTAGAATTTTTCAACAAGCGTAAGGATGTGTTTGAAACTCCAAAATAGAAGCTCAGGGCGATTAGCCCGCGGCGCCTCGCCTAGTCCTATGCTAGGTGAAGCCCATGATGGAGACCGCAGTTCCTCGGCCAGAGTTGCGCTCTAGAGCTCGCGGTGCCCTGGCCAGTTCGGTTCGTGTAATTTCTGCAGTCAGGTTGCACATTTTTAAGGGCAAATAAATCATTTTCCTTCACCCCACAGCTCCATAACACGAGATTAAAGCCCCAAATAGCAAAATCACTCGTTCTTGTCACAAAATTCTCTCAAGAACAAGCCCTCGCTTTATCAAGTTCAAGAAACAAACCTCAAGAATTCACCCCAATCTCCACGAAGTTAACAATGAAGGTATGTGAAGTGTTCATCCAAGGGTTCCTTTCACCCTTGGAGTTCAAGAAACTATTTTTAAAACTTCAAGTGTATTGATTCCATGAATTCCATGTTGGGTTTGATTATAATGACTAGTTGGGTTTCTAATCCATGTTTTATTACAAGTTTCATATGTAGGTAATTGATGTATGTGTAGTATTACGTGAATCCATGTTAAACTCTTGAATGTGTAAATTTATTATGGTAGTCATGATGCTTTAGAATGTTGTTCATGCCCAAGTATAAGGTTATGCCTTCCATGTGTTTGTCAAAATGCCTAAGGGAATAAATTGTGCATTGTGGTCCATTGGTGACCTTATGATGAAATCATACTAGAACTACATGTTCCAAATTTCCTCCCTTGTTAAAGCTATACTTTGTAAGTGATTGATGGAATGTCCATGAGAATTGAATAGTGAAATTATGATATGCTAGCATGTATTTCCATTCATGTACAAGCCCAAGAATATGATAAAATATCCAGTGACTGCATCAGTTAGCCGACAATTTAGCTGTTTACCTAGAGCCAGTATCAGTTACAGAATAGTATCAGTCATGTCATGATCAGTAGAACTCAGTCAGTTATAAAACTCAGGAAAACTCAGTAAACTCAATATCAGTCTAGTTCAGTTCTGTTTCTTTCAGTTGGGAGTAGGATTCAACACCGAGTAAATCCAAGGATGGGGACTCATCTGCCAATAGAGGGTGTGATCCTTAGAAGCAGTCCTTGCGTTCTAGAACTATGTAGCTAGCGTAGGTTGAGAAATCAACCTGCCAGTTGAGGGTTGATGAGGTGTCTTACCTTTCAGTTGAGGGTACCACCATTCTCATTTAGAGCACCTGCCAGATAAGGGTGACTCAACATTTGTCTTTACCCGTGGCACGGTACTGACACCCTTCCAACTTGGGTTATAGGTTGGACCCCAAATCAGTTCAAAGAAGGGGTATATTGGTTAGATGATTATCTCATACATTCTCAGTTTCAGTTCTAGTCTCAGTATAGAACCTAGTTCAGTTTTACAGAAATAAGCACTATCAGATAAAGTCACTCAATTTAGTACAAAACTCAGAATAGTTCTACAGACATCAGGACTGTCAAATACAGTCACTTAGTTATCAGTAATACAGTATCAGTATACTCAGATATCAGTAAACTAGTGATTCAGAACTCAATATTCATTGTTACCATGATCTCAGTTACAGTTTAAGCATATTTGCGTGTACTGTCATTCAGTTATGTTTCATGTTATTCAGTCAGTTATTATTTATGCATATGAACCCATACACATCAGCCTACCTCACTTAGCATACCAATACATTTAAAGTACTGACACATACTTTTCTCTTATGCTATGATGTCTTATATCATAGGTTCAGACGCACGGGCTCCCGACCATACTTAGAAACCCAATCTATAAGCATCAAAGTTAGTGGTGATTCCTCATAGTTTGAGGATAGATTTATCATTTTAGTTATATCACTACTCAGTTTACTTTAGTAGTTGGAGTTAGTTGGGACTTGTCCCATGAACTCCTTGTTCAGACAGTAGAGGATTTTCATACTAGAGTATTTCAGACAGATATATCAGTATTCATTTCTTAGTATTGATATTCAGTATTTATTTCAGATTTAAACCTTATGATAGATTTTTGCCTAATTTCTGCATAATTATAGTATTGTTATTCAATTATTACAGCAGGTACTAGTCATGGGTTAGCTTGTGGTCCTTCGGGATTATGAGCACTGTGTAGTGTCTGGAGTATAAACTCAGGGCATTACAAACTTGGTATCAGATCCTAAGGTTCAACAGAGTCCTAGGAATTCTAAAATCCGCATTTAGTAGAGTCTTGCACATGGGTGTGTAACGCGCCACACTTATGGGCAAGAAGTTATGAGGCTTTTTTAGGAAAATTTTTGCTTTTTTCAGTATTCATGTTGTGCGAGTGAGCGTGAGCTCAAGTTAAAAACTTCAGTCTTATTCTTTATTTCTTCCGTTTACAGAACATGCCTCCTAAGAAGATTGGAAGAAGAACAAGAAATCAACCAATGCCTCAACCCATTCAGGCAGATCCTCTGAATGAGCATGTCTCCCATGCTGAATTCAGGGCTCCATTTACTACTCTAGCCAATTCAGTAGAGGCCTAGAATGAATGCCCAGATGCTATTCCGTCCAACCTAGTGGCCAATACTGCTACAGCTAAAATTCGAGACTTTAACCGAATGAACCCTCCATCATTTACTGGGTCTAAGTCAGATGAGGACCTACAGGAATTTCTTGATCAGGTGCATAAGGTTACAAATATTATAAGGGTGACAGCTAGTGAAGGTGTTGAGCTAGCTGCATATCAGTTGCAAGATGTGGCTCACTCACGGTTCAAATAGTAGAAAGCAGAGAGGGCAGCTGACGCAAGGCCCATAGAATGGAAGGAGTTTGCCATTGCTTTTCTTGATAGGTTCTTCCCACTGGAGTTGAGGGAAGCTAAGGTTTTGGAGTTCATAAATTTGAAGTAGGGCAACATGATAGTGAAAGAGTATTCTCTCAAGTTTACTAAGTTAGCCAGATATGCTCCTCATGTGGTAGCGGATAACAGCGCTAAGATGAGTAAGTTTATGTCAGGTGTGTCTAGTAGTGTGGTCAAAAAGTGTAGGACCGCAATTCTAATTAAGGAGATGGACATATCCAGACTCATGGTCCATGCTTAGCAAATAGAGGAGGCTAAGAATAGAGAGAATAAGAGGGAGAATAAGAAGGTGAGGACAAGTAGTTTTAACTTTGCCCAACCTAAGACAGAGGGAGAATATTGTTCTCAATTCTACCCAAAATCCTCAATTCCAGCTTCATCCTCAGCCAGTGCTCCAGTGCCAAAATTCAGAGGTGGTAACAGACACAGGGTGCCAGGTGCTAAGCCTCTGGGTAGTGTCAGTAGCGCCCGAACCAATCTATTTTGCCAAAAATGTGGAAGAAACCACCATGGTATCTATAGGGTTGGCAGTGATGTGTGTTTTGGGTGTGGAAAGCTAAGACACAGAGTCAGAGATTATCCTCAGTCAGGTTCCCAGGTTCAGCATAATCGTCCCCAGCCCAGTCAGGTTGCCTGAATTAGCAAGGTGCCTCTTCCAGTACCACCAATGGGCAACACCCAAATAGACTCTATGCCCTTCAGTACCAACAGGATCAGGAAAGTTTTCCTGATGTGGTCAGTGATACGTTATGATTTTATCATTTACATATTTATTCTTTGCTAGATCCGGGAGCTTCTTTGTCCTTTGTTACTCCATATATAACTGTTGACTTCGGAGTCATTCCCAAAATTCTAACAGAGCCTTTCTAAGTCTCTAACCAGTGGTAAATCTATCATAGCCCGGCGGGTATACAGGAACTATTTGGTTATGGTATCTCAAAAAGTTACCTCAACAAACTTAGTCAAATTAAAGATGATCGATTTTGATGTCATTCTTGGTATGGATTAGCTTTATTTTTCCTATGCCTCAGTCGACTACAAAAACAAAATTGTCCAGTTTTAGTTTTCAAATGAGCCCATCCTAAAGTGGAGGGTTAGTACTTCAACACTTAGGGGTTAGCTTGTTTCCTACCTAAGGGAAAGAAAAATGATATCTAATGGGTGTGTATACCATCTCATTCGAGTCCAAGACTCTAGATCAGAAACCCCCAATCTTGAATCAATGTCAATAGCATGTGAACTCCCAGATGTATTTCCCGAAGATTTTTTTGGAGTTTCTCCCGAAAGAGAAATTGACTTTGGAAGAGAACTTCTTCTAGATACTCAGTCTATCTCTATTTTGCCATATAGAATGGCTCCAGCAAAACTTAAAGAGTTAAAAGAATAGTTGAAGAATCTCTTCGATAAGGGATTCATCATTCCTAGCATATCCTCTTGGGGTGCGCCAGTTCTATTCGTGTGTAATAAATATGATTCCCTTAGAATGTGTATTGACTACCGTCAGCTAAATAAAGTCACGATCAAGAAAAAGTATCCACTCCCTAAAATCGATGACTTATTTGACCAACTTCAGGGTGACAGTTACTTTTCCAAGATAGACCTCAATTAGGTTATCATCAACTCAGGGTCAGGGAATGTGATATTCTAAAAATAGCCTTCAAAACTCGGTATGGTCACTTCGAATTCTTAGTCATGTCATTTGGTCTTACCAATGCCCCAACAGCTTTCATGGACTTGATGAACCAGGTGTTCAAGCAGTACTTGGACATATTCATCATAGTTTTCATAGATGACATTCTTGTCTACTTCTGCAATGAGAATGATCATGCAGATCATCTCAGAATAGTCTTACAGACTCTCAGAAACCATCAACTATTCGCCAAATTCAATAAGTGTGAAGTTTGGCTAAGGTCGGTAGCTTTTCTTGGCCATATCATTTCTGGTAATAGCATTAGAGTTGATTCTCAAAAGATCAAGATGGTAAGAAACTGGCCCAGACCCATCTCTCCATTAGATATCAGGAGTTTCTTGGGTTTGGGTGGCTATTTCTGGCAGTTTGTTGAAGGATTTTCATCTATTACGTCCCCCATGTCCAGATTGACTCAGAAAAAAGTTAGGTTCCAGTGGTCAGATTCTTATAAGAAGAGTTTTTAGGAGTTGAAGACTCGAATTAATACAGCCCCAATTTTGACTCTACCAGATGGTTCAAATGGGTTTGCTATTTATTGTGATGCTTCCAGAGTTAGTTTGCAGTGTATTGATACAAAGAGGTAAGGTCATAGCCTATGCCTCTAGACAGCTTAATCCTCATGAAAAAAACTATCCCACTCACGATCTTGAGTTAGCAACTATGGTATTTTCCTTAAAGATTTGGAGGCACTATTTGTATGGGGTGTACGTTGATATGTTCACTGACCATAAGAGTCTGCAATATGTGTTCTCTCAGAAAGACCTAAACCTCTGTTAGATAAGGTGGTTTGAGTTGCTAAAAGACTGTGATATGAGTGTTTTTTATCATCCAGGCAAGGCCAATGTAGTGGTTGATGCTCTCAGTAGGATGTCTATGGGTATTGTTGCTCACAAGGAAGATGATAAGAATAAGTTAGCACAGGAAGTTCATCAACTTGCCCGACTTAGTGTCCTCTTATTCGATTCAGCAGAAGGTAGTGTATGGGTGCAGAGTAGTTTAGAATTATCTCTGGTTTTCGAGGTGAAGGAAAAATAGGACAGATATCCCAGTTTAGTTAAATTGAAAGAATCAGTCAGAGATTAGAAAGTAGAGGTTTTCTCCCAAGAGAGATGGTGTATTACGTTGCCAGGGTTGGTTATGCATGCCAGATATAGATGACTTGAGACAGCGAATTCTTGCAGAAGAGCATGGTGCGTGCTACTGGATTCATCCAGGGGCCACCAAGATGTACCACGGCTTGTGATAAATCTATTGGTGGAGTGGGATAAAGAAAGACATTGTAGAGTTTGTAGGTAGATGCTCTGTGTGTCAGCAAGTTAAGATTGAGCACCAGAAGCCTAGTGGGTCTATACAGGATTTCAGTACTCCCACTTAGAAGTAGGAGGAGGTGAACATGGATTTTGTGATGAGTTTGCCTCACACCCATCGTCAACATGATTCAGTTTGGGTCATTGTAGACAGAATGACGAAATCAGCTCATTTCCTACCAGTTCATACCTCCTATTCAGTCGAGGACTATGCCAAACTCTATATCAGAGAGTTTTTCAAGTTATACAGAGTTCCAGTATCCATTATCATAGATAGAGGTACCCATTTTACCTCTCATTTCTGGAAAATATTCTAAAAGAGTCTTGGTATCCAAGTTCAGTTCAGTACAGCCTTTCACTCTCAGACAGATGGTCAAGCAGAAAGGACCATTCAAACTTTGAAAAATATGTTAAGAGCATGTGTCACTGATTTTAAAGGTAGTTGGGATGACCACTTGCCTTTGATCGAGTTCGCATATAATAACAGTTATAATTCCAGTATTCAGATGGCTCCATTTGAGACACTTAATGAAAGGAGATATAGATCTGCCATTGGTTGGTTTGAAGTGGATGAGGCTGTAGTAGTAGGGCCTGACTTGGTATTTGATACTTTGGAAAAAGTTCAATTGATCAGGGAAAGGCTTAAGACATCTTAGAGACGACATAAATCATACGCAGAGGTGCACAAAAAGGATCTCGAGTTTGATATTGGTGACTCTGTGTATTTAAAAATCTCTCCTATAAAAGGAGTGAAGAGATTAGGCAAGAAGGGGAAGTTTAGTCCCCGATATATCGGTCCTTACCAAATTCTCAACTATTTTGAAAAGGTAGATTACGAGCTTGAGTTTCCTTCAGACCTAGATTCAGTACATCCAGTATTTTATGTCTCCTTGCTTAAGAAGTGCATTGATGACCCAGCAATTGTAGTCCCTATAGAGGGCATAGATATTCAGAACAGTCTATCTTACGAAGAGGTTCCAGTCGAAATCCTTGACTACCAGATTCGCAGACTAAGGAATAAAGAAGTCCCTCTAGTTAAAGTTCTTTGGAGAAATTTGTCCGTTGAGGGAGCTACTTGGGAAACAGAAGCAGACATGCGGACCAAGTATCCTCACCTCTTTTCTGCAAACTCAGACTCATTCCAAGGTAACAGTTTTTCTTAAACTTACTCAGTTTCATGCTAATATTTCCCTTACAAACTTGGTATCAGTTACCATTGCATATTCAATCATACATTCATGAGTCAATTCAGTCAGATGTTCGTGCATCAGATATGCATGTTCAGTATGAGACATCAGCTTATCAGCAATCCCAGTCATACATTCATGAATCAGTTCAGTCATTTATTCATGTATCAGATATGCATGTTCAGTATGAATTTTCAGTATGTCAGTAGTGACAGTCATGCAATCTTGTTCAATTGTGCATGTTTGGTACATGAATTCAGTCTATCAGTATTCTTAGCCTAGTCAGTCTCATTCGAGGATGAATATTCCCAAGGGGGAGATATTATAAGACCCTGCTAAAATTCTAAGAGTAACTCAGTCCCTTAGATCTTGATAAGGGGTCCCAGACTTAGAAAATTTCAGCTAAGTGTTAGAACTTAGTCTTTTCTAAAGCCCTCAAACTTTGAGAAATTTATTTACGACCTTCCCGACCTCTGAAAGTTAGTTTTTAAGTTGATTCATGATCGGGAGATTCAGTGGTAAATCTCGGGTGAGTTTTGAAATTTGTAGACAAACGTAAGGGCGTGTTTGAAACTCCAAAACAGCAGCTCAAGACGATTAGCCCGCGGCGCCTCGCCCAGTCCGGTGCTAGGTGAAGCCAGCGATGGAGACCACGGTTCCTTAACAAGAATATGGTAAAATGTCTCAGTGACTGCATTGTGAATAGTTGACTGTTATCATATTATCCAGAATTGCCATGTCTTATTATTATCTGTGCTATTGATTCCTGGGGGTAATTTATACCCAATAATTTAACTATTTACCTAGAGCCGGTGTCAGTGACAAAATAGTACCATTCATGTTATGATCAGTAGAACTTAGTCAGTTGTAGAACTCAGGAAAACTCAGTAAACTCAGTATCAGTCCAGTTCATTTTAGTGTCTTTCAGTTGGGAGTAGGATTCAGCACCGAGTGAATCTAAGGATGGGGACTCACCTGCCAACAGAGGGTGTAATCCTTAGAAACAGTCCTTGTATTCTAGAACTATGTAGCTAGCATAGGTTGAGACATCAACCAACCAGTTAAGGGTACCACCATTCTCATTCAGAGCACCTGCCATATGATGGTGACTCAGCATTTGTCTTTACTCGTGGCACGGTACTGAAACCTTTCCAACAAAGGGTTATAGGTTGGACCCCAAATCAGTTCAGAGAAGGGTCATATCAATTAGATGATTACCTCTCACAGTCTCAATTTTAGTTTCAGTCTCAAAATAGAACTCAATTCAGTTCTACAAAAATCAGGACTGTCAGACACAGTCACTCAGTTCAGTACGAAACTCAAAATAGTTTTACAGACATCAGGGCTGTCAGATACAGTCACTTAGTTATCAGTAATACAATATCAGTAAACTTAGATATCAGTAAACTAGTGATTCAAAACTCAGTATTCAGTGTAACCATGATATCAGTTATAGTTTAAGCATTTATGTATGTACTCTCGTTCAGTTATGTTTTATGTTATTCAGTCAGTTATTGTTCTTACATATGAACCCATGCATATCAACCTACCTCACTTAACATACCAGTATATTCAAAGTACTAACATATACTTTTCTCTTGTGCTATGATGGCTTATATCATAGGTCTAGACGCACGGGCTCCCGACCACACTTAGCAGCCCAATCTATTAGCAACAGAGTTAGTTGTGAGTCCTCATAGTTCGAGGACAGATTTATCATTTCAGTTATATCACTACTCAGTTTACTTCATTAGTTAGAGTTAGTTGGGGATTTGTCCCATCAACTCCTTGTTCAGACAGTAGAGACTTTTAAGACTAGAGAGATGTATCATTATTCAGTTCTCAGTATTGATATTTTGTATTTATTTTAGATTTGAACCTTATGGCAGATTTTTGCCTAATTTTTGCATAATTACAGTATTGTTATTAAGTTATTGCAGTAAGTACCAGTCATGGGTTAGTTTGTGGTCCTTCGGGATAATGAGCATCGTGTTGTGTCCGGGGTATAGACTCGGGGCATTAAAAACTTGGTATCAGAGCCTAAGGTTCAACAGAGTCCTAGGAGAACATGAGGGTAAAGAGGGGTGAGAGAGACCGCTGTAAGGGTAAGATGGACCGATGTATGGGCGAGAGGGACCTATGTAAGGGGTGATTTCAAATGTATTTATTTTTTCTTGAGCATCAGCATCAGGATGGCTTTAGCCAACATCAACAACTCCACCAGTAATACCCCCAGAAGAAGTACCCAGATCTATTGCAGTAGTTTGGTAATGAAGAGCTTCAACATTAGGATGACCTTACCTAACTGCTCTTCTTATGGTTGTTACTCCAGCCAATCCCTTTTTTATTAACTCTATTGTTGGGTCTGTTATTATATCAACAACACCTAGAGTAATAAAAGAATTCATCCCCAACTCCTACTCAGTAGGAACGATCCAAGGATGCACATTCTATAAAAAAGATAGATACATTTAAATTATATAATAATAATTTACAGTTATTTGGGTTACATGTTAACACAGTCAACTTATATAACAGATGATCTATCTGTCGCAATAGCTGATCTATATGTCACAACAGATTAATAATATATTGCATCAGATTACTCATCTATTGAATAATTTACAGTAGATGGGTAATCTATTGAGTTGGATTTAGAGAACTAAAGCAACATATGGTTAATCTATTGCAAAATATAGATCGTCTGTCACAACAGATTATCCATCTGTTGCACCAGTTGTAGTAGATGGTTAATCTATTACAACAGACGACCCATTTATCTCAACAGGTGGCACATCTATTTCAATATCTTTCTTTGAGTCAAATTATTTTATGCAAAAACAGACGTATTGCATCATTTGGAGGGTTAAAGAGATTAACCTGCTTAATTCTTGTGTTGCTCTTTACAGCTAACCACCTAAGGATCCTTGGATGGAAAACCTCATCCGAGTAATCCTTGGCCTGCTTTCGGAGGGGAGGAATGGCTTCAAATACCCAAGCCTAAAATATGTAAACAGGAAGCAAGTAAAAAAAATCATAAAAATTATTTAATATAAAATAATGGATGAGTAAACAAATAGTGATTAAATTTACCATGAAATCCCAAGAAAAGCCGTATAATATGATCCTCTTTGGGTATAGCTTTGTCAGTAAATATTTGATAGTCAAGTAGTAACTTTCATATCCCCAGGGATAATTGTTGAATTTCTCAAAATCATCAGCAAGCTTCAACAAATCATTTTCTATGATTTTGTTGATGTCTCTTGCCAATATAACGACATGGGCAAACCAAAATAAGCACAATTTCTCCCTGTACTACTTTGATATGGTTTTATCCTTGAGATATTCTATCAAATTCATCGCTTTATAGCTACGTCGAGCAATGTCCAACAACCCATCTATTTTTTCTTTTTGTTTGTTCATTTTGGTGGGTGGTTGCTTGGACGATGCCTTCCGTCTATTTGATGGTGGTGGTTTGACTGTCCTGCTTGACTTGGACCTTTCAGGTGGTGTTTTCTTGATGAGAGATTCTTCGCATCTCAAGCCCGTCACTATGACAAACTCTTTCAAGCCAAAATAAACTGGCTTTCCACAATAGTTGATTCAGATTTCATCCATATTTTTTCCCCTCTTCAAATCTTTATCATCCTCCACGTACTTGATCCTGCGCTTGAGAAGATCATATACCATGCTCATTTGGAAATAGACAGTATGGTCTGCAGGCAGCCGAAGAAAGTGTCCAAAGCAGCTTTTCTTAAAAGGTCCGTCTATTTTTTCATTCTTCATAATATTACTAAATTCATCAAAATGTTTCCCTAATTGACATTTAAGTACAAGATCATCAGTTACTTTTACAGGGTCATCTATCGGTGGCAACTTGAAACCTGTCAATACTAATAGTTTTGACAGCCTCATGTTGGGATTTCGATCTTATTTCACACCCTATTGGTGAGGCATTATCATATTGTTTATCTTCTTCTTCCTCCTCACTTTTATTTTTCTCACCAACCTCTATATACCTTTCTCCACCTTCCTTTTCATAACTTCTCTCAGCCTTATTTTTCCCTGACTTAAATTGTTCAAGAAGTTCCTCCGAATTCATCTGTACTCCAGCCTTTGTTGTTGGGTGGTCAGAAGTTGATCCACTTTTAATTTTTTTCTTTTGGAGGACTTCTTTTAACTACAAACAACAGAAAAATAAAAAATACATTACATTTGATGTCTGTATAATTTTTTTAAAAAAAATCTAAGGCAAATTTTAATAAATTATTATATGCCACATTACAAATAAATACTCCAACGGATAACCCATCAGTTGGAATAGATGGAAAATCTATTTGAACACCTATTTAATATCTCTCAACAGATATTTCACCTGTTGCAATAGATGGACCACCAAGACCACCACCAACACCACTGCCAATGCCACCAATACCCGCACGAAGGCCGCCAAAACCGCCACCACCACCACCAAGACCACCAATACCGACACCACCAATAACACCACAAACACCATCCAATAATACCACAATAGTCAGCAAAACACTGCAATAAAACTAGGATTTTCTTGGGTTCTTCCTATGTTTTTAGCATCAAAACTCAAAATTGTTAACCTATTCTTGAAGATAATACAAATAAAAGTCTTATTTTTTATTATTAACTAAAAATCCCTAATTTTTAGGAAAAAATACAAATATAGAACTCTTCTCGAACTCTGTTGCCTATGAAGACAGAGAAAATGATGGATACAAGCAAGAATGAAGTTGAAAATAACACCTATGAGGTCGAAAATAGAAAGAAAATTGATCTATTTTGAAGGGTTGAGAAATTTGTTAAGTAGTTGTTATTTGTATTGTTGAGAGAGATAAAAGAGCGCGAAAATCGATATTTGAAATTATGACATATTTTCCCCTCAAATGGATGATTTGTATGGGTTGATTTGTATTTTGGAAAAGAATGACAAGTTTTGAAAATTTTAATTTGGTCTGAATTGATCTTAATTATTTTTTAAAATTTTAAAATATATGAAACGTTTCGACTCAAAGTGATCGATTGACGACTCGGGTCTGAAGGAATGTAATACCAACATCATGCAATTGTAAAGACTCAACTGAAGTTGTACTTCACCCTATGTACTCATACCTGGTTCTATCTAAATCAATATAGGTATTATCTTAATAATAAGTTAATACAAAACGTTTTGACTCAAAGTGATCGATCGACGACTCAAATTGGGAGAAACACAATACCAACATCATGCAGTAACAAAGACTCAATTGAAATTGTACTTCACCCTATGTACTCATCCCTAGTTCTATATAAATAAATTTAGGTATTATCTCAATAATAAGTTGATATGAAATGTTTTGGCTCAGAGTGATTGATCGACGACTCAGGTCGGGAAGAACACAATACCAACATCATGAATTGCAAAGACTCAATTGAATTTGTACTTCACCCTATGTAATCATACCTAGTTCTATCTAAATCAATTTAGGTATTAGCTCAATAATAAGTTGATACAAAATGTTTTGACTTAGAGTGATTGATCGACGACTCAGGTCAGAAGGAACGCAATACCAATAGTCGGAAGGAACGTAATACCAATATCACACAATTGCAAAGATTCAATTGAAGTTGTACTTCACCCTATGTGCTTATCCCTAGTTCTATCTAAATAAATTTAGGTATTAGCTCAATAATAAGTTAATGCAAAATATTTTGACTCAGAGTGATTGATCGACGACTCGGATCGGGAGGAACGCAATACCAACATCATGAAATCGTAAGACTTAATTGAAGCTGTACTTCACCCTATATACTCATCCCTAATTCTATTTAAATCAATTGCAAAGAAATCTGTTGCAACAAATAACTGAGCTATTGGAAATTTTTAAATAGATATTTATATCTGTTGCAACAAATGACATATCTGATTTAATTATCAAGTAGACATTTGCATCTGTTGTGAAAGATGACTGAGCTGTTGGAAATTTTCAAACAGATATTGATATCTGTTATAACAGATGACATATTTGATTTAATTATCAAATAGATGTTTGTATCTGTTGTGACAGATGACTGAGCTATTGGAATTTTTCAAACAGATATTGATATCTGTTGCAACAGATGACATATCTATTTGAAAATCTTTTTTTTCTTTTAATTTTAAAGAAATCTTCTATCCGAAAGAAGAAACATAAATAAAATAGTACTACTAAAGGTGGTAAAAAATATTTCCTGGATAACTCAAAAATCTCATTGAGTAGTCTTATCTTATCTTTTCAATGTAACCCGTCTTCCTCGCACCCCTCAAGTTATTAATGATTATTAATAAATATTTAAATTCATGTCTAGAATTATCTCTCCTTTATCCCTAAATTTATTCATCTCTCATCTTTTTCTTTCTCTCATCTTAACGGTTATCACAACCGTCTCCTTTTTATCTTCTCTTTCTCATAAAGATCTTTTTGGATCTAAATCTATCCATATCTTTCCTCGACTAAAATTGCTATTTTGATTCTCTTGCTTTTGACATTGTAGTTATGGTTCACTATTGCTCTATCATTCTCTTTTTCTTCTTTGCAAGTTATTTACATCTATTTTCTATTTAATTACCATTTACCCATATCATATTTATTTAAACAATTTGAAGGAACTTTTAAGTCTTGAATGACCAAACCGATATTTTTATTACAATATGCAAAAAAAGTCATCTGTTAGCTGAAGTTTAAAAATCTTGTTGGCAATATCATTTTTTGTATGTATTTTATTTGTTTCTTTATTGTTGATGCTATTATTGATTTTATTGGTGGGGTTGGAACTTGTGGTGTGGTATTGTTGATGGTGTTGGAACAAAGGATGTTGCTTCTTTATTATTGATGTTGTTGTTGATGGTGTTAGAACAAATGATGTTGTTTCTTTGTTGTTGATGTTGTTTCTTTGTTGTTTCTTTATAGTTTATGCTGTTGTTGATGCTGCAAAAGACGGAGCAACTGTTGGAATAAATCAAACCACTAGGAAGACTGGTTTGATGTATTCCAACAACTCTACATCTTTTGCAACAGACTTCACGTCTATTGCAACAGACTCCACATCTATTGCAACAGATGGATAATGTTCTTTTCGTTCTTATCTTATTTGATATTAATTTTTTTCCTTTTATTTGTAGATAAAGGAACTAAAAATTGATCAACTTTTTCCTAACCAACACAAGAGGCTACAGTAAAGATAGGTTTGGGGAAATAAGAAGGCTGGTTTGATGTATTCTAACAGACTCAACATATGTTGTAACAGATAGATAATGTTATTTCTATTCTTCTCTTGTTTGACATCAATTTTTTTCCTTTTCTTTGTAGATGTAAAGAGATGAAAGTTGATCAATTTTTGCCTGACCAACACAAGAGGCTATAGTAAAGGTGGGTTCGGAGGAATAAGCTGCTTATAGATTGAACCACTTTATATATGGGAGGTATGTATTACTGATAATGTTAACGTGAAAACACATATAGAGTACACTGATTTTATGAATGTTATTTTTACCGATCAGTCATTGATTATTCAAACAAGATATTTGCAATTTTACTGACATAGAGTACACTGATTTTGTGAATGTTGTTCTGATACCCTGTTAAGATTTAATGACGGTTGCTGCTCATGTTTATGTGTCAAGCATTGTGAAGGGATCAAGTTTTAGTAACATTGTAAAGAGGTTCAATAACGATTGGACTAACTTTTAGGGTGCATTGGACTCTGAGAGGGCCTTCGAAGTCTCCTACTGCTTCAACTAAGAGCAAAAATCAATATAGTTTTTGCCCTAGGCCAAATTTATATGGTTGTTGCTCGAGGTGATAATTATAGGCGTGAAGGTGCGGTAGGAGAATGCCTGCGAGGAAAAATGGTGGGTTGATGAATGACTATATCATCTAAGAGCTAATTGAAGAGGAAACATAAGGTAGAAAGTAATTTCTAGCGAATCTGGCCGATAAAACTGAGTTAAAACATGAGAAATCTAAATCAAGTGCAACTATGAAAGTGTATCCAGTATTGAAAATTCATTTGTTGTTTCTTTAAAAGAAAAATAATGCAAATGGACACTTTGCTAGGGAGATGCGACTAGGTAGCATGGTCGGGATGATCACCTATATAGAAAATAGCAGAACCCCAAGAAAGCAACTTTATGGGCACCGAGGGTTGAAATGATGTACAGTAAGTTAAGAAAACTTGCTCCAATAACAACTACAGTTAAAATAAGGAATCTAAGCGAAGGCGACAATTTTTGAATTTTAAATTTTATCACATGCCTTCTTGTTTGTGGTTTTGATTAGGTCCACTGCTATTGACCTGATTGGAACCACAAATAAGATTGAAAGGCAGATTGAGTATCATTACTTCCTTAGCAATATGTATATAATTGATTGTGTTTTCTAGCCTTCGCATGCTTTTAACATATCTTGGAGAAGATCATAAGCTTGTTGTAGTACGTGAATCCCGATAATTTTTAAGCTTGCCTCGAGCTTACTGATTTGGTATTCAAGCTTGTCGTTGAATTCCTTGAGGTTGGTATAGAGTTCTTTCTCTTTTGTGAGCTAGTCAATGAGGAACACTTTCTTTGAAGTTGTGGCATTATAAAAGGCCTTAAGAAGTCTTCCGGAACACTTTCTTTCAGAAGTCTTAAATGATACATGGAGGGTTTGCTATGTTTGTTTTAGGTCAAAATGTGTTGATGCACACTCAAGTAATGGTCCCAACAGTTGAACAACTCACTTTTATTGAGAGTTGTTTAATGCTACTTTCTCAACAAACCTTAAAAGAATTTGATAGATTAATTAGCCTGGAATTATGTAATGTTTGATACTAATTCCACTAATCCTATCAAACGTTACGTAACTTCAGGCTTATTAACATATCAAAACCTTTGCTTGAGTTAGTGCACAAATCAAATGAGCTCAATTGCTTAGCTTTTCTGCTGATCACTCTTGTCCTAAGAACTAAGAGATTGAGCTTATTTGATTTATGCACGAACTCGGGCAAAGGTTTTGATAGGTTAATGATCCTGGAGTTACATAATGTTTGATAGGATTAGTGGAATCAAGATAAAAAATTACGTAATTCTAGGCTAATTAATTTATCAAATCCTTTGAAGGCTTATTGAGCACGCTGCATTGAACAATACTCTATAAAAATGAGTTTTTCAACTATTGGGACCACTACTTGAGTGTGCATCAACACATTTTGACCTAAACCAAACATAGAGAACCCTCCATGTATAATTTAAGCCTACTAAAGAAAGCGTTCTAGAAGCCTTCTGAAGACCTTTTATAATGCCACAACTTTAAAGAAGGTGTTCCTCATTAACAAGCTCACAAAAGACTAGGAACTCTATAATGACCTCAAAGATGGCAACGACCAGCTTGAATACTGAATTAGCAAGTTAAAGGCAAGCTTCAAAATTATCAAGATTCACATAGTACAACACGCCTTTGATCTTTTCCAATATATGTTGAAAGCATGGTAATGCAAGAAAACACAATCAATTAATCTATATTGCTAAGAAAGTAATGATACTCAATCTACCTTTCAATCTTGTTTGTGGTTTTGATCAGGTCAATAGCAGTGGACCTAATCGGAACCACAAACAAGAAGGCATGAGATGCAATTTAAAATTGAAAAATTTCCGCCTTCGCTTAGATTCCTTATTTTAACTGCAGATGTTGTTGGCATAAGTTTTCTCGACTTACTGTACATAATTTCAACCCTCGGTGCCCATAAAGTTATTTTCTTGGTGTTCTGCTATTTTCTATATAGGTGATCATCCTGACCACTCTACCTAGTCACAGCTCCCTAGCAAAGTGTTCATCTGTATTATTATTTCTTAGACAAACAACAAATAAATTTTTTATGCTGGATACATTTTCATATTTGCACTTGATTCAGATTTCATATGTTTTAATTCAGTTTCATCGGCCAGATTCGCTAGAAGTTCCTTGCTACCCTATGTTTCCTCTTCAATTAGCTCTCAGATGATAGTCTTTCATCAACTCCCCTTTACCTCACAGGCATTCTCCTTCGTCCCCTTCTGGCATATAATTATCTTCTCGAATAACCCTTCCATATAAATTTGAGCCAGGGAATTTCTATTGGTTTTTCATTCTTGTTTGATGCAATGCGAGGATTCGAAGGCTTTCTAAGAGTCTAATGCACACTTAAAGTTAAGTCCAATCACTATTAGATCTCTGCAATAATACCAAATATTGATCCTTAATGACACCAAATATTGATCCTTTCTCAAAACTTAACACGCATAACATGAACAACAACCGTCAGTAATTCATAACTGGGTATCAGTACCCTTTTCATAGGGACCTCGGTCTTATCAATTCAAACCTATCAAACTTAACTGTACAATGCAAGATCTTGTTTGAATGATCAGTGTCTAATCGGTTAAAAATTGCATTCAAAAAAATATTGTACTTTGTGTGTGTTGTCCCAATGACCTTATTAGTAATACTTAACTCCCACACATAAAAGTGGATTCATCCATCTGCATGCACCTTATTCTTCCTAGCCCATCTATGGCTTAAATTGAATAAAAAGATGACTGGCCTATTACAACAGATGTCACATCTATTTAAATTATCAAATAATTATAGATATCTATTGTGACAGATGATCAATCTGTTGTAACATATGACTTATCTGTTGGAAAAATCAAATAGATATATCCATTTGTTACAATAGATTGCTGATAATTATCAGATGGAATATATTTTGTAATAGATTACCCATCTGTTAGATTTATTTTAAAGCAATTTTCTTTTCTTTTTGAAATACAGTAAAGATGAAATGTTGTATTTAGATCCCCTTTTTTAATTTACATAAGCTTTAAAAGTCACCAGTTTTATTTAAAAAGAGGTGAACAGTCCTGGATTTTTGACTAACTCATTCGAATTCAAGTCTTTATAAATAGGTCACTCCTTACTCATTAATTCTATCCCACTTCTAGATATGGCTGATCTAGATTTGTACAAGGTGATTCATCTTGAGTCCTTGTGGGAACTTGAAACGCAGATTCATGAACTCCAAAGGAAGTTGAGCAACTTCAAAGCAAGGTTGAGAAGGGCCCTGCTGCTGTCGGATGACAATTGTCCGATTGACAATAATACTAATACTAATACTAATACTAATACTAATAATAGCAGTAGTAATAATAAGTTTAATGTTTTTTCTTTTAGCGTATGTTTTTTTTATATCGTATCCACCCAAGGGTATGTATTTTTATTGTTTATATTTGTATCTAATGAATTCAAAAATCTATGTTTGGTCGACTTTAGATTTTTAATTCTTATTTAATATTTAATTATCATTCTGTCTATTTCTATTCTTAATATGTCGATGGTTGGAGGTAGGAATTGAGCGTTTGTGGCAATCGATGAACCATATGTTGCAACCGATGGTTAATCTGATGCGATAGATGGATCATATGTTGCGACATATGGTTATTAATAAAAAATGGTTATTGTTATTGAGAGGATGAAAAGTCATGACTTTTCGATTATTTAATATGAAAAATGGTTCGGAAATAAATAATAAGGATATAAATAATAAACACAATCTATAACCATAAAAGAATGGTTATTTAATTTTAATAACTGATCGTGACTTTTTAACATTTTTTTAAATCTACTTTTTTAAATTATATATTTATTAAATAATAAAAAAGTTAAAACATTGGATTAATTAAGGTATATGATGATTGTTAAATAAAAGGTGAACAGACGTGACTTTTTGTCTCAAACGCATTCAATGTTGCTGCTGTATCAAATTCCTCATCTGTTGCGACTGATGAATCAGTTGTTAGAAAAAAAAGCTCCTAAAATAGATTGTCGATTTATCACAACAGATGGTATATCTGTTGCCACAGATGGGTTATCTGATGCAACAAATATACAATCTGTTGCCACAACTCAATAAAAATAATTATTATTTTATTAAAAAAAGGGTTATTGAAACGGTATCTTTAATTTTTTAATTGAGAATAACTAATTGATAATAATAACCTGAAAAGTCATGACTTATCACAATAATAAAAAAACTCACCAGCTTGATTTTATTACGTCATTTCATTTCACAGAAAACAATACAGGAATAAATGATAAGCATAATTTATAACTATAAAAGAATGGTTATTTAATTTGAATAATTGATGTTAATATAAAATAGGCAACAAGTAGTGACTTTTTGTCATTTTTGTTTTTAAATATGTTTTTAAAATATATAATAAAAAATTAGATTAATGATATGATGATTATTAAAAAAGATAGATTATATGTTGCAACATATAGATTAACTGATACAACACGTTATCGATTTATTGCAACAGGTAGTATATCTGTTGTAACGAATGGGTTATCTGATGCAACAAATGGTATATCTGTTGTCGTAGATATGTTATCTGATGCAACATATATAGAATCTGTTGCCATAACTCAATAAAAACGGTTACTGAAAAAAACTAATTACTAATAATAAGCTGAAAAGTCATGACTTATCACAGTAATCAAAAAGTCAGTCAGCAGCTTCATTTAATTAAGTCATATCTTTTCAAAGTAATCAAAAAGTCACCAGTTTGTATGTAATTAATAAATGGAGGTAAACAGTTGTGTCTTTATGCCTAACTCATTCAAATTCAATCCTCTATAAATAGGTCTCTCCTTACTCGTTTATTCTACTAAATGTATTTCTTGATTTTGTCTTTCATTTACACCTTCAACCCCTTTCTCTTCCCTGACTCAAGTAAGTTTTTTTCTTTCTTTTTATGTAAATATACCCAATTAGTAGTGTACGTTGTATTACATTCAGATTCTTTTTTTTTTTTTACTTTTTTTTAACATTTTTTGTCAATTCATTCATATTCTAGATATGGCTGCTCCTCCATGGAACATTGCTATTTTACAAGACACTGTGCGGGAGCTTCAAACTCAAGTTCATGACCTTCAATGGGAGTTGTCTGCAATGATAGTCAGGATGCTTTGGGAGATCCGGAGGCTGAGGAGGGCACTGCTGATGCTAGTTGAAGATTGGCTGGCAGGCAATAATGATGATAATAATAATTGTAACTTTTTAGCTTATGTATTTTTATTTATTTTTGTGTAATAAAAAATTTATGTTTGATCAACTTTGAGGTTTTAATTCTTATTTATTTTTCTTTCTGTCTATTTCTTCTTCTCAACAAACATGTCAATGATTAAGGAATAATTTGAATCCAGTAGCAATATCAAGAGTTGAAACTTAAAACTTGACCCAATGCATACATTAATACTCAAGTATAGACCTCTATTAGATCATATTAATCAGCACTTAGTAAATTATTAAAGTTGACCAAATAAAAATACGAAAATAAAAACTACAACATACCCAGTATAATCTCACAAGTGGGATCTGGGGAGAGTGGTGCATCCCCAAACCTTAACCCCCTACCTCGTGAAGGCAATTTAATTTTTAGCCTATGTATTTTTATTTGTTTTTGTTTATTAAAAAAATTTTGTTTGATCGATTTTGACGTTTTAATTCTTATTTAATTTTCATTCTGTCTATTTCTTCTTCTCAACAAACATGTCAACGATTAAGAAATAATTTAAATTCAGTATCAATAACAAGAGTTGAAACATATGAGTTATCTGTTGGGTTTGTGACAGGAGTTGTGTTGTGTCGTTCCAAACACATTACTCATCTGTTGCAACAAAATAAATATCTATTGCACCAGATAAATAGTCTATTACAACATATAAATATTATGTTACAACAAATTTCTCATCTATTGCAACAGAACAATTATCTATTGGAACAGAATAGTTATCTGTTGCAACAGATAACACGTCTGTTGCAACAAATTAACCATCTGTTTGATTCATGTTACGGGCACTGAAGAACCATAAACATGAATTCAACACATGAGTCTACTGTTGTAATAGAATATATATCTAATGTAACAGACTGATTGATCTGTTTAATTTGTGGGCTTTTATGTTGTATTCATGAACAGGTTCTATCCATTGTTGAAAAAACAGTAGTAGCAGTGCACCCAGATGACAAATTCAACTAAAAATCATAATTTTACTGACCAAAGTCACCTATGAAGTAATGCCAAAGTGCAAAGTGATGTACGAAATAAAATCACCTAAAAAATTGGTCAAGTAAAGTAGCAGCAGTAGCGGCAGAAATAACAACAATGGCCGACAAGAAGAAGAAGATGATGATAATGAAGTAGAAGATTGTGATAATGGAGCAGAAGATGATGAATAAAGCAGCAGCAACAATGAACAACAAAAATCACGAAGAGAGAGAAAGCAACAACGGACGAGAAGAGAGAGAAACACGCCTTTTTCCCTCCATTTCCCGTTATATTAACTAACATTTGGATCAAAGTGTAAATTTTCTTAATCCTTAATAAAGTAATTGTCACATTCACTCAATTATTAACTCTTGAGTCACCTACACCTCATTTTTAAACTCTTTTGTCACCTACAGCTAAAAGTCCCTTTATTCATGCCATATTAACATATTAATGAAAGATTAGATCAAATAAGTCTCTCGAAACTTAACTAACTTGCACTATATTTGAACTACTAAGTGTCCCTGATTCTTGTCAAATTCCTCCTTTTGATGTTGTAATTCATAAAATAGATATGGAAAAATATGTTATAACAGATATGATTTTATGTAGAGTTTTATACACTTCACTCAGTGGCGTAGCCACATAGCAGGAAAGGTGGTCAACTGAACACCCTTCATCAAAAAATTATATTTTATTCAGAGAAAATTATATTGATGTGTTATATAGGTCAAAAACTATTTTTTATACATACATATTAAATATTGAATTTCTTTAATGAAATTTTTGATTTCACCATCGTTGCGACCTAAGATTCTACTTTTTCTTGGTACATTTGGTTTGTCTCAATTGTGATCTTAAGAAATAAACTCCCTATCCCCTTTTCCAATTAGCTCCTTTTTCCCCAACCACCAATAAAACCTTGTTTTTAAATAGTATAAATTCCGATAGTTTGGAGTTTGATTATAAAAATTTTTAAATTTTTATGTATTTATTGAAAATCTCATTTTTGGATCTGTCAAGTACATAATTAGCTCTCAATACATCCAATAAAAATAGATTTTTCATTTCTAAAGATACATAATTAGTTTTCGATATATATTTTTTGATTTTGGGTCTGTTAGCAAAGATACGTTATTAGCTGAAATTTTTTATTACTTTATAAGAATAAAAAATTATGTTAATATGATAAGTTAAGGTGTATGTTTTTATTATTATTCCTTTTTCGTCAAAACCACTAGTATAACCAGATGGATTTTTGTGCATGTCCATTAGTATAAGGACATTCACTTTTTTCCTACTCGAAGTATATGTAATTTAGCACTCTTATTTTGACAATCTCCTCCATCAAAAAGTTATTGCTAGAAAAGAGAACTCACAATCAAAATGAGCCAAGATACGTATAAAATGATACAAATAAATCACTCATTTAATTTATTATCAAAATAGGCTAAATTATTTTTTTCTTACATTTCATGTAATTTTTTTGACGATCCATAACGACCGTAAACAGTTAAAAAATCATAATAAGAAATTACGTTTTAAATTTTTTTGTAAAACATAATAATAAAAATTTACATTTTGTAAATATTTTTAAATATACATAAAAACTTAGGATTTTAACATATTTTAGTAAAACGTATTTAAATAGGACGAGTTTAACATATCAAGCACATCAATGTCACCGTGATATCAGCGACCACAATCTCCACCATATATAGAGAGCCTATTACCAAAATACAAATAATTAAAAACAAAAAGAAGCCAAAAAGATCCAACATCGACTGTATATACATAAAATCTTTTAGTTAATGGTGTCATATAAAAAAAGAAAGTACTAAACTTCGTGCTAAATTAAACTAGTTTATTCTTTTTGAAATAGAAGTACAATTTTTTACTTCTACGTAGCTATTTTTTAAAACAGTATAGATGTACATGCAACATACTTCGGAATTGTTTTTATACTGTTTCAACATGCAAAATCGCACATGCAACATGTAGAATTGTTGATTTACATGGATTTCATGCAAGTCGCCGGGATGTGGACGACTTACAAGTCTCTGTGACATTGCCGACTTACAAGTCGCTGGGTCCCACACGACTTGTAAGTCGCTGGCCACCCCATGATTTGTCCATTTTATTTTTTAAATTAATTATCTCCTTTAATATTTTTGATAAAAAAAATAGTCCTTTTGGCTCCGGATTCAAAAGATACAATTGAATATATATGGAATATTCGAAGAATTTGTGAATTGAATCGATGAGATAATGAAATATATAGGTAAAGATGTAAATAGAGAGAAGCTATGATAAATTGACTGAATTAAACAATATTAAGTGATGGATTAAGGACATTTTAATATTATTTTTTAAATATTCTTAATGTCAAATTCATTATTATAATGACCCTTTAAGATCCTTACTTTGTGGAAGTTACAATAGTAATTATTTGTTGGCAGTTGCTGCCAACCTTAATGCCATCAATTGGCAGCACGTTTGCATGGCCTCATAATTTCCTTCAATTGTAACTCTTATGTTTTAACATCTTGGTTAGTGGAGGATGAACTTAATCACAATTTTCATAAGTTTATTGTAACTTATGTCTTTATTCCTCCATTATTTTACTCATTATATCTGATAACTCATGTAACTCTTGTAACATATAGGCCATTGATCTTCCTCCTTTACTTTCATCTTTACTACCCCTATTCAATCTTATATTCATTGCATAAAAGACTTCCTCTCCTATAAATAGAGGTAGTCTTGCATGGTTTTGGGATATGCATACACAAGATAATAGAGAGTTCATAAAAGATAGTAAAAAAAAAGAGTTCATTAGTTGAAGGGAGGTGTTCTTTTTTGTGGAGCTTTGAACTCAACTCTTGTCCAGATTTGTTGAGTTTTTATTTGTGAGAAAGCTGTTGTATCCTGGAGAGGACAAGTCAAGAAGATTACTGCTGGACTGGTGAAATATTTGCTGCAGTGGGCTTAAATCTCCTTAAAGAGAGCGAGATATTCGCGCCTCAGCCGAAGAAGAAGATAGTCTTTTATATCTTCTTCACTTGTAATTTTCAGTTGTATTTTTATTGTAATTTCACCAACAATTTTAAGGAGATTCAATGGCAACAACTGAAAAATCCATGGATGTCAAGATGGGAGATCTCAACAAGCCATTCTGGTTCAACGATACTCATTTCAAAAGGTGGAAGGGTAAAGTGATTTTCTACTTAAGTCTTCTCAATATTCCTTATGTGTTAACTGAGAAGAACCCAAACAAAGTAGATAACTCTTTCATGACCGACGATGAACTTATATCTTTTCAAGAGAAAGTGGAAAAATACGATAGTGACTCCTATAAGTGTCGGTACTTTTTACTTAATTGTCTATTTGATAATTTTTATGATTATTACGATAGAACTTACTCTAGTGCAAAGAAAATTTGAAAAGCCTTGCAGAGTAAATATGACACTGAGGAGGCAGGAGCAAAAAATATATGGCTAGCAGATTTTTGCGTTTCCAAATTATGGACAAAAAATCAGTGGTAAACTAAGATCAGGATTTCATAATGATTGCTGGCGAGCTCAGGTCTGAAGAAGTCAAAATTGGAGATAACCTTATTGTTTGTGGCATAATTGATAAACTTCCACCTTGGTGGAAGGAATTTCAAAAAACTATGCGCCACAAGCAAAAAGAAACTTCTCTTGAGACTTTGATAATGAGAATCCACATGGAAGAAGAAGCAAGGGGACAAGATGCACTTTTGCAAATAGAAGAGAACAATATCACACCGAAGGTAAATTTAACTTCTTCAAATAATGTAACCCTGAAACTAACAAAAATGCTACTTTGAAGCCTAAGAAGAAAAAATTCAAGAAAAATGATGGTAGATATCCCAAGGACAATAATGATGGAAACAACTAAGAAAAAAAATTAACATCTACAATAAAAAGGATTGTGCTTTGTCCGTGGCAAGAGTGGGCATATTGCTCGATTTTGTAGATTTTAGAAACGTGACCCTAAACCTCAAGCTAACGTAACTGAAGAACCATTTGTGGCGGTGATAACAAACATAAACATGATGGATAATGTTGATGGTTGGTGGGCTGACTCTGGTGTAAACCTCATGTCTGTTATGACAAAGACTGGTTTAAAAAATATACTAGTTTTGAGGAGCCCAAAACCATCATTCTTGGAGATTCACATACCACTCAAGTGCTTGGAATGGGAGATGTCGAGTTGAGTTTTACTTTTGGAAGGGTATTAATCTTAAAAGATGTACTTTATACTCTTTCCATGAGAAAAAAACTAATGTCTAGTTTTCTTCTTACTAAAGCAGGCTTCAAACAGATTATTGAATCTAATCAGTATGTAATTTTAAAAAATAATGTTTTTTGGGGAAAGGGGTATGCATGTGATGGTATGTTCAAGTTAAATATTGAAATGAATAAAACATCTACTTCTGTTTATATGCCTTCTTCTACTAATTTTTGGCATGCTCGTTTGTGTCATCTAAATGATCATTATGTGGAAATCATTAGTTTAGGATTAATTCCAATGATCAAAAAGAACTTTGAAAAATGTGAGGCTTGTAGTAAAGCCAAAATCACAAAAAGACCTCATTTTCAAGTTGAAAGAAAAATTGAATTATTAGAATTAGTTCATACTAATATTTGTGAACCTGGTGAAATTTTAACTCATGAAGGAAATAGATATTTTATCACTTTCATTGATGATTTTTCTAAGTGTACATATGTTTATTTAATGAAAAATAAAAGTGATGCATTTGAGAATTTTAAAACTTTTATCCATGAAGTTGAAAATTAGTTTAATAGAAAAATAAAAAGAATTAGAAGTGATAGAGGCTGTGAATATGAGTCACATGAATTCAATTCTTTTGTTAGATGATTGGGTATAATTCATGAAACTACTACTCCTTATTCTCCTACATCTAATGGTGTAGCAGAAAGGAAGAATAGAACTTTGGTTGAGTTAACTAATGTTGTGTTAATTGAGTCTTGTGCACCTTTAAGTTTTTTGGGTAAAGCTCTTTTGACTGTTTGTTATGTGTTGAATCGTGTGCCTCATAAAAAGACCAAACTAACACCTTTTGAGTTGTGGAAAGGTCATAAGCCAAATTTGAGATATTGAAAAGTCTGGGGTTGCTTAGCCTATGTAAGGTTAATGGATCCTAAAATCTCTAAGTTGGGTAAAAAAATTACTACTTGTGCTTTTCTTGGTTATGCTTCAAATAGTACGACCTATAGATTTGTTAATCTTGAAGATAGTGTGATAATAGAATCAGGTGATGCTATTTTTCATGAAAATAAATTCTCTTTTGATTCTAAAAATAGTGGGGGTCATGGGACTGAAAAAAATATTTTGTCACTACCTAGTTCTTCTACTTCTACTTTAAAAAATAAAGAAAATGATGATTTTGAGTTAAGAAGAAGTAAACGAGCTAGAGTAGAAAAAGTTTTTTGTCCTAATTATTATGTTTGAACATTGGAGATGACCCTATCACTTTAAAAGAAGCTTTGTCTTCACATGATGCTATTTTCTGAAAAGAGGCTATAAATGATGAAATGGAATCACTAATTTCCAATAAAACTTGGAAGCTAGTTGATTTACCACCGGGTTGTAAAACAATTGGATGTAAATGGGTCTTACGTAAAAAGTTAAAACCGGATGGATCTGTTGATAAATAAAATCCTAGACTAGTGGCTAAAGGTTTTAAACAACTAGAAGGCCTAGAATTTTTTGATACTTTTTCTCCGGTAACTAGAATTACATCCATTAGAATTTTAGTTGCTATTACGGTAATTTTTTATTTACAAATTCATCAAATGGATGTAAAAATTATTTTTTCAAACGGAGACCTAAATGAGGAGATTTACACGGAACAATCCGAGTGTTTTGTTGAGGTTGGCCAAGAAAGCAAAGTGTGTAAACTTAATAAATCCCTATATGGCTTAAAATAGGCACCGAAGCAATGGGATAAAAAATTTGATTCCCGCATGATTGATAATGGGTTTAAAACAAATGAGTGTGATAAGTGCATATATCATAAGTCTTGAAATAATTTGCATGTTATTATTTGCCTATGTGTTTATGATTTATCGATCTTTTGGCTCTAACATGAATGTTATTGGTGAAACTAAAAATATTCTTAGAATCCATTTTGATATGAAAGATCTTGGTGAGGTGAATTTTATTTTAATAATAAAAATTACTAGAACATGTGATGAATTTTTCTTGACCAGTCACATTATGTTGAGAAAATATTGAAAAAATATAATTTCCTTGATTGCAAGCATGTTGTAACTCTATTTGATTCTAGTGTTCACTTGTTTCTTGTTGAAAGTGAAAATGATGTTATAAATCAAAAGGACTATGCTAGCATAATTGGAAGTTTGAGATATGTGACTGATTGCACTAGGCCTGATATTGCATATGCAGTAGGAGTACTTAGCAGGTTTACTAGCATGCCAAGTAATGAACATTAGCATGCTATAATGAGAGTAATGAGATATTTAACTAAAACGAAAAATTGTGGTTTTTCTATAAAAAAATATTCTGCTGTACTTGAAGGTTTTTGTGATGCGGATTGGAACACTTTATTAGGTGATTCCTTATCTACTACTAGTTACATTGTTACTTTGGGTGGTGGTGCTATTTGTTGGAAGTCTAAAATGCAAACTATAATTGTTAACTCTACCATGAAAGCTGAACTAATTGTTTTAGCTTTAGCTAGTGAGGAAGCAAATTAGTTGAGACATTTGTTATTTCAAACACCTTATTTTGAAAAATCAATTCCTCCTATTTTAATTCACTATGATAGCACCGCTGCAATTGATAGAGTTCAAAATCGTTATTACAACGGTAAATCAAGACCTATACGAAGAAAACACAGTAATGTGAGATCATATTTGACAAATGGTACCATTAATATTGATCATGTTAAATGTTGTGATAATTTTACAGATCCATTGACTAAGGCCTTAGCAAGAGAAAAGGTCTGGAGCACATTGAGGGGGATGGGATTGAAGCCTATTGAATCTTGATTCATATGTGAGAAAAACCAACCTGGAGACTAGAGATCCTATAACCAGGTTCAATGGAAAAAATGAATCACATGAAGACTTGTTGAGAAAAATGCACTATTTTTGTATTCCTCCCTATGGTGTGAGTGCATTTGCCTATAATGATTGTGATGTTGAGTTTATAAAACTCTTAATGAAAATTTGTAGCTCGTATGAGTGGAGTGATAAATTATAGGAGCACTCTCAATGGATTTCACCTATGTGAGTGTGGAGGTAGGCCGCTTCCTATGAGAATTAGGCTCGTTCTCAAAAAATACTCATGAAATCGGGATAGCACAAGTCCGTAACGTGTTGGTTATGAAGCTCATGTCAACACCTTGACTATTATGTGTAAGCAGTAACTTTTTATTTTCCTTAAGCAGTCATAGTTCAAGTCTGAAACCACTACGACTATGGAGTAAAAATTACTGTATTACTAAGTACAGATTCAATGTAGAGCACACCTTCATTATGCATGGTAGTCTTCCTTCAACTAATGGACTCCGTTGTTAATATTAAAATGAGTGGGGGATTGATGGATTAAGGGCATTTTACTATTATTTTTTAAATATTCTTAATGTCAAATTCATTATTATAATGGCCCTTTAAGATCTTTACTTTGTGGAAGTTATAAGAGTTATTATTTGTTGGCAATTGTTGTCGACCTTAATGCCATCAATTGGCAGCACGTTTGAATGGCCTTACAATTTCCTTCAATTGTAACTCTTATGTTTTTTATCTCTTGGTTAGTGGAGGATGAATTTAATCACAATTTTTATAAGTTTCTTGTAACTTATATCTTTATTCCTTCATTATCCTACTCATTATATCTTATAACTCATGTAACTCTTGTAACAAATAGGCCATTGATTTTCCCCCTTTACTTTCATATTTACTACCCCTATTCAATCTTATATTTATTGCATGGAAGACTTCCTATCCTATAAATAGAGGTAGTCTTGCATGGTTTTGGGATATACATACACAAGATAATAGAGAGTTCACAAAAGATAGTAAAAAAGAGAGTTCATTAGTTGAAGGGAGGTGTTCTTTTTTGTGGAGCTTTGAACTCAACTCTTGTCCAGAGTTATTGAGTTGTTATTTGTGAGAAGGCTATTGTATCTTGGAGGGGACAAGTCAAGAATATTATTGCTGGACCAGTGAAACATTTGCTGCAGTGGGCTTGAATCTCCTTAAAGAGAGCGAGATATCCGCGCCTCAATCGAAGAAGAAGATAGTCTTTTATATTTTCTTCACTTGTAATTTTCAGTTGTATTTTTATTGTAATTTTACCAACATTAAGTAAATGCAGGATTTTGTTGGCCAAATATCCATGATATCCTCAGTGAATATATCTCCAAATGACCTCGATCAATGCTCAAAGCTAATAAACAAATATTGACATTGCTACAGAGGAATTTAAGCATGTTGTAGCTAGTAGTATTTGATTTCGTACAATGTGATGATTCTGTGGCTTTTGTGCCCTCTTAACTTGTGATAAATGACTAATTAAATTGCATTTAAGAATAAAAGATAAAGACAATGCACTGTCTCTCGGGTAGTTTCAAGAAGACTAATGCCTCTTGATGATTTTTTTCTCTGGCCGCTGGACCTTTGGGTTAGGTTATATCCCTGTGAAGTGAACTGTACCATATGCTTCCGATGCATTAAAGTTTCCTTTGTTCCCTTCCATGTGTCATCATCCAATACAACATGTATTGTCGCTATTTTTACCCTATACATCAAGCATCTCTTCTCTCTTCAAAATCTCGCTCGCGTCTCTCCTCTCTCTCTTTCTCCAAAATCTCGTTCGCCTATCTCCTTTCTCTCTTCCCTTTCGATCTCACTCGTCTATTTCCTTCCTTATACTATTGCTATGAATCGTAAATGAGGAAAACTATAGCTAGTAATGATAATTTTTTATCCAAACTATAGCTATTTTATGAAAAGTCCTCCTTGTGAAATCCCTCCACCCCAACAAAAAAAATCATGGTTGATATATATTTATTCTTCAAAAATAAAAATGCTCTAATTTTAATAAGAGATCTACACCTCAAGAAAATTATTAAAATAATAATATTCGGTCTATGATATAAATCATAGAAGAGGATAATGACATGTATTTTTCCAGCTCAAGGGTTCGAGATAATAATCCTATTTTCCTTTCTTTGGTATATAATTTCTTTTAGTTAAAAATCCAATCAATATTTTTAAATAAATAAAAAAATGAAAAAATAAAATGAAATAATGGCTTGTCGAAACAATTAGGCACAAGGAATAACTACTCAAACGGCCAATTGTATACACTGTCTTCTTCATCTTCATCTTCTCTTCCTCACTAAACCAATTTTTGAAACTCTCATTCTCTACTCCAAGAAAATATGAAGCCCAGAATCCCCCGCAATAACAAAAACCCACACATGAATATCAGTCCCAAAAGCCCATTCGGTAAAAGCCGAATGGAAATTGGTCCTTCACGTTCACCAACAGAAATTGAAGAAAATGATGATTCTTCTTCAAATCTAGAAACAAAAATCAGTTCTTCTTCTTTGAATCAACAAAATAGAAATTTGTCCTTATCTTCAGATCTATCAGCTATAAGTTATGATGCAATTGTTGGTTCTTCTAGAAGTTACATACCAATGGATATTGCTGCTTCTTCAAGTCTAGCAAACTTTGATGAGAGAATCATGATTGATAGAGTCACCAAAGATACTTATTATCTTTAAAAGGTGTTGGATTCAATATTAAAAGTTTGAATGGAAAATGAAGGAAATCAAGTGGAGAAAAAAATTGAGATAACACTCAAAATAGAAAATGTACTCAAAAAATGGGAAGTCTATTAATTCTTCCACATTGGTGGGAGAATGAAACTTTCAAGTGTTTATATTAAGAAAAAATTACTCCACATGGTAAGTGAGACAAGAACCAAGAGGTACCTCGCGCTGCCGTCGTCATCGTTCGCTCGGCTTCAGCTTCAAAACAGATGCAATGCAGCTTCGGCTTCGAGACAAATGCAATGTTTCGAATGGACAGACATGACTATTCTAAATGATACACCTTTCCGAATGAATGATTGTCTCCTTTCGGAAGAAGCTCTTAATGGCTATATAAACCAACATTTTTTATAGGTTTAGTAACGAAAATTTCTGAAATAAAAACACTTATTGTCTTCTGAAGAAGAGACTCTTAATGGATATATAAACCTACATTTTTCATAGGTTTAGTAACAAAAATTTCTGAAATAAAAAAACTTATTGTCTTCTGAAAAACTCAGTGTGATCACTGGTTTAGTAACGAAAATTTCTGAAATAAAAACACTTCTTGTCTTCTGAAAAATTCTGTGTGATCATCTTTCGTTGAGTGAGTTCGAAGAGAATTTGATCATTTAAGGTACCGCTACTGTCGGGTTGTTAAGACATTTTATCATGGGAGAAAAATTATGCAACCTCAGGTACTTGAGGGAAATTATTTCCTTTAGGACAGTCTGTGAATTTGGAGGACTTGGATTTTTTCTTCTTCATCTAATTTTCTTTTAAAAATAGGAAATACACTTCTTTGAAAGATTATTCTGATCTTGTGTTGAAGGTGTTGGAAAACTTCATAAGTGTTCTTGATTTATTCTTGAACTTGTGTTGAAGTAGCGTTGCTAAAATACAGATTTTATGTACCCGAAGAACAACAATCGTCAGAAAATAATTTTACAATCTGTATTGTTTTGGTTTCTGGAGATTAAAACTTTAAGCTTTCTACTCCGTTTGAACTTAACAAGTGATTTGAAGTCATACAAACTTCATCACAAGTTAAAGGTCACCTGGTTAACAATTGGAAGTCATAAAAATTTCATCATTAAACTAGAAACAAGGTGTGTTTAAAGTTGCTACAACTATACTAATAGTATTTTTATATACTGAAGTTGACTAACTTTTTGTGATAGGAAAATGACTACTGACAGTAATGTGAATGGTGATGCAATGACTGTGGCAACAACTAATGTTGCCATAACTAATCGTACGAATGTTCCACATAAAATGGTACTAGTGGAGAAACCCAAAAATTTACTGGTGTTAACTTTAAAAGGTGGCAACATAAGATGTTATTCTACCTTACAACATTGTGTGTTCATAGATTTATAATTAAAGAAGCTCCAGAGGTTCCCAAAGGAACTTCGGATCAGGAGAAATTTGTCGTTCTAGAGGCTTGGAAACACTCTGATTTCCTATGCAAAAATTATATTCTAAGTGGCCTCTAAGATGACCTATACAATGTGTATGGTGGAATAAAGATGGAAAAAGAGTTGTGGGGGGCCCTGGAAAGAAAATACAAGACTAAGGATGCTGGAACTAAAAAGTTCTTCATTGCAAGATTTCTCGAATATAAAATGATTGACAACAAGTTTGTTGTATTCCAAGTACAGGAACAGCAAGTTATCATCCACGATATCCTTGTGGAAGGTATGAATTTGGTAAATACCTTAGTTGAACATGTTAAAAATGTTCTTAATGTTCATATAAACTTTATTGTAGGTTTGGTCGTGAATGAGGCATTTCAAGTCGCGGCAATAATAGAGAAGTTACCACCTATGTGGAAGGACTTCAAGAACTACTTGAAACATAAACAAAAGGAGATGACAGTCAAAGATCTCATAGTGAGACTGCACATTCAAGAAGATAATAAAGCCGCAAAAAGAAGGTTGAAAGGAAATTCTGCAATGAATGGAGCAAACATTGTAGAAGATGACCAAAACAACTTGAAAAGAATGAAAGAAACATGGATAGAAAAGCAATAAACCTAAGAAGAAATTCAAGAAAAAATGCTTCAATTATGGCAAAATTGTACACAAGTCAACAGATTGTCGTACCCCAAATAAAGGCAAAAAGAAGGACCATGCAAATATAGCTGAATCCAAGAAAGAAATGGACTATTTGTGTGTCATACTGTCTAAATGCAACTTGGTAGAAAATCCTCAAGAATGGTAGGAAATCCTCATGAATGGTGGATGGATTCCGGTGCCACCCACCATATTTGTGAAAATAAGGAGTTGTTTTCTATGTTTGCTCCAGCTCAAGGAAAAGAGAAGATTTGCATGGCTAACTCTGCAACTGCAAAATTTAAAGGAACATAAAAAATATGCTTGAAAATGACTTCAGGCAAAGTGTTGACTTTGAACAATGTCCTGTATGTACTAGAGTTACGGAAGAACTTGATTTCTGTATCACTTATTGATAAAAATAGATTCAAATGTGTATTTTTTTCAGGAAAATTGTACTTAGTAAAGAAGAAGTGTACGTAGGAAAAGGCTACCTCACCAAGGGTCTATTCAAAATGAATGTTGAAATCAGTAAAAGTTTGATTTCTTCTTACTTCCTTGAGTCTAATAATTTATGGCATGAACGATTAGGACATGTTAATTATAAAACTTTGCAAAAACTGATTAACTTAGAAGTTTTGCCAAACTTTGAGTGCAATAAATCAAAATGTCAAAGGTGTGTGAAATCAAAGTATGTTAAGCATCCGTATAAGTCAGTTGAAAGGTATTCCAATACCTTAGACTTAATCCACACTAATATTTGTGATATGAAGTCAACAACATCTCAGGATGGGAAAAAGTATTTCATAGTTTTTATTGACGATTGCACTAGACATTGTTATGTTTATTTGCTAACAGTAAGGATAAATCAATAGATGCATTTAGACAATACAAAATAGAAGTTGAAAATCAGTTAGAGAAAAAGATCAAAACTATAAGAAATGATAAGGGGCGGAGAATATGAATCTCCCTTTGTGGAAATATGTGTAGAGAATGGAATTGTCCATCAAACTACGACCTCGTATTCACCTCAATCTAATGGAATTGCAGAAAGAAAGAACCGAACCTTAAAGGAAATGATGAATGCCTTACTAATAAGTTTAGGTTTATCGCAAAACTTGTGGGGGAAGCTATCCTTACAACTAACCGAATGCTCAATAGAGTGCCCTATAGTAAGACACATCAATTCTATACAAAAAATGGAAAGAAAGGAAACCCAACTTAAAATGTTTCAAAGTGTGGGGGTGATAGCCTACAAGCTATCAAAAAACAAATCTAAGGACTAATGACACAAAAATAAGCAACCACAAGACAAAGAAAAACAAAACATAGAAAAAAGATGAAGAAGAAGATTGCATAAATGTAAAATAGATAATAAAACATAAACCACCTTTAATGATTAGCACCAAATTGTGTATCAAACAAATAGACACATTTCACCATGGATGGATAACACTTCATTCTTAGGTGAACCAAAGGAATTCACACCCCCTCAATCACACCTTTTTTGACAAATGTTCAACAAAAATGAAGAACCCTTCAAATACTTTCAAACACTCCAATTTCAGTTTCTCTAAGCTAAGAAGACTAAAACTACAATCTAAAGAGTAATATTTCAATATTCTTCAAAAACTACTGAAAAGAGAAGTAAAATTGTCTATTTATACTATTACATAACAAAGGTCAAAAAATGCCCTTAATGAATAAGGGAATGGAGCGTCTCTTGGGTGTTAAATTATAGGGAGGAAATTTTTTCTTGCCCTTCAAGTGAGGTGCCTCTTAAGTGTAGTGGTTCCCTTCTCCTCCTTTAACTTGAAAAGACTTTAAAAGGCTCCAAACACTTGCCAATTCCAAAGTTTGAACCTTTGACCATGCCTTGTACTCTTTTGTGCTCTTTATGCTTGTATCGTCCTCTCTATCTTGAAAGAATTTGTCCTCAAATTTGCACCTTGCAAAATCAAAGAGAGGGAAAACAAACACACAATCCTCATGATAGGAGGGTTAACATTAGTACCACAAATTAGGTAAACATGCCAAGGGGGTACACTCTTAGAATACAACCAACCATCCTTTGTTATGAGTAAGAAACACCAACCACTAGCATCACAAAGGACACAAATAATACAAACATCAATGAGTGAAGGATACAATCCGAAACTAACACAAATGCCACTTGTTTTCAAGGAAAGACAAACATTCAAAATTTGACATCTATGGCTTAAGAAGGTTCCCTTAACAACACATATCTTATCACTCACCACATCTCTATGAACATGATCACTATGAAGTATTCTACCATCAAGGTCTTCATCAAACAAATTCAAATGACCATATTCATCATTAAGATATACATTAAAAGCGTCTATACTAACTTGAAAGTTTTTAATCACACTCTTCTCATGTTCAAGTAGTGATCTAACCTTAGGAGTACACAGTTCCTTAAACACATCAAGAGATCTAACAAGGGAAGAAACATGCACATCTATATCAAGAGAACGGAAGACCACTTCATAAGGAATCACATGGTAATAATTTAAACTCAAGGGAATGTAAGGTGTAGCAACATCACCCTAGTTTGGACTAGGACAGTCCACTATTTTGAAGCTCTCAGCCATAGGTGTCTTGAGGTCATTTTCATGTGAAACCCCTTGTTGATCCTTCTTTGACAACTTATGAGCTTGAACCTACAAATAAGAAAGATCAAATCTAGGAAAAATGCTAGCTTTTGGGTTAGGAAGTAACAAGGTACATTTGTGGGAAAGTCCCATAATTAAATTTTCTTTTCCCCTTCCAATTTCACAATCTGAGATCTCCTCTTCCCTTTTCTTCTTTCTTTTCTCACCCAACTTCTTGGTTTTCTCTTGGATTTCATTCACACTAGATGGTGGAAGAGGGAAAAAAGTGAACTTTTAGCCACCATGCCCAAAGGTGTACCTATTAGACCTTTCATCATGTATAGTGTGCCTATCAAATTGCCAAGGCCTTCCCAACAATATGTGACATACTTGCATAGGGATTACATCACATAATACTTTATCATGATAATTCCCTATCTTGAATATAATCACACATTGTTGTTTGACCTTCAATTCACCACACTAGTTTAACCATTGAAGCTTGTATGGATTCTGGTGAGGGATAGTAGATAGTTTCAAGTGGTCAACCAAGGTGACACTAGCAATATTAATACAACTCCCACTATCTATGATTATTGAACTCACACTTCCTTTGTATAGGGCACTTGGTATGAAAGGGGTTCTCTCTTTGATCATCCAAGACCTTACTAAACAAAGTTCTCCTAACCACATAACTAGGTACATCATATTCTCCTTTACAAGGCAATATATCTTCCTCACTTCCCTTTTCTTGAGTTTTGAGTTATATGCACTCTCCATCTTGAGATTTGTCTTCATTCTCCTCGGTTTCTAACTCCACTTTATTACCAAGATAATATAATTTCCCCTTCTTTAGGATCACATTATGTAAGACCCCGCAAAATTCTTAGTTTAATTTAGTCCTTTAAGCTTGCCAAAGGGTCCCATACTTAGAGTATTCTAGCTAAGTATTCAGACTTAGTGTCATTCTAGCCTTCGAGAGTTGGTGATATTATTTCATTGCCTATACACCCCTTAAATGTTGTTATTTAGGTTGATTCATGATCAGGATTATCTGTAGGTGTTTCCAGACAAGTTTCAGATTTTTCGAACTTCGTTTGAAGCTCCTTCGGAATCCTAAATAGTGGATCAACACGATCTTGGCATGCCATATCGACTATCACTTTGATAAGTGTTTTCCCCAGCTCCCTGCGTTAATTTTCAATGAGTCGATGTGGACTCAAACCGATGCATTGGCTATTGCGTCGATGCCAATGATGCGGCGCGTCGGTCTGTGCATCGATGGTATAATTTTTCAGTCATTAAAAGGCCGCATCCTTGGGGTTATGTAGGTTTTTTTTCCTCAACCTTAATCCCCCAAAACATGAAATTTATCACTTTAGGGAGCAAATAAACTCATTCTTTCTTAAATTTGCCCAAGAACAAAACCCTAGAAGCTTCAATTTCAAATCAAGAACTCAAGGTTCCACTATTAACTTTCAGAAATTCCTTAACTAAGGTATGTGAGGTGTTCATACAAGGGTTCCTTCAACCCTTGGAGTCCACAAATCTCTTTTGAAACTTCAAGTAGTGGATTTTACGATTTCCATAGTCGTAATTAGAGTGTATTCATGATTTTTGTTTGGATTTGGTTCCTAATTCATGTTTTATTACATGTTTCATATGGAATTGATTGTCATGTGTGTTATTCCATATTAAGCTCTTGAATTATGAAATTTGGAATTCAATCATGATGCTCTTTTCTTGGTCAAAGTTATGTGCATTTGTTATACTCACCAAGTGCTTGTTAAATTGCTCATGTGAACTAGTAAGAGAAAGAAATCATGTCAAGTTAGCTTATGTGCAAGTGTATTATACAAGTGTATGTTAAAATTCCCCAAATGAATGAATGATGAACAAGTACTTAGTTTACATGTTTCAAGTTTGTGCCATCTCTCTTAATTTATGCTTTCGAGTCTTGGGGGTACTTGTACCCGAAAATTTAGCTGTTTACTTAGAGCCATGGTTATTCATAAGACAGTATCAGTCAGGTAGAATTAGTAGTACTCACAGTCAGTTACAAAACTCAGGAAAAACTCGATAGATTTAGTATTCAGTTTAGATCTCAGTAAACTCAGTCAGCTAACAAGAATTTAGTAGTTTCCATTAGTCCATGAAACTCATTAAACTCAGTTCAGTTCAGTTAAATAGTATGATCAGTAACAGTTCAGTCCAACCTAGTACAGTTTAGAACTTAGTTCAGTGTCTATTCAGTTGGGAGTAGGATTCAGCACTGAGTGACCCCAAGGATAGGGACTCACCCACCAGTAGAGGGTATGATCCTTAGAAGCAATCCTTGTGTTTCAGAACTACGTATCCAACGTAGGTTGAGATATCAAACCTGCCAGATGAGGGTTGATGAGGTGTTTTAACCTATTAGTTGAGGGTTCCACCATTCTCATTAGAGTACCTGCCAGATGAGGGTACTTTTTTAGTATCTTTACCCATGGCACGATACTGACACCCTTCCAACTGGGTTTATAGGTTGGATCCCAAGTCTATTTAGAAAAAGGGCATATCTGTTAGATGATTACCTCCCACAATTTTAGTTTTATATTTAGTTTTAGTATAGAACTCAGTTTAATTCTACAAATTCAAGACTATCATACATAGTCACTCAATTCAGTACGAAACTCAGTGTAGTTCCACAAGAATCAGGACTGTCAGATACAGTTAAATAGACATCAGTAATATAGCATCAGTAAACTCAATTAATCAGTAATTTAGCAATTATCTTTGTGTTCAGTGTTATCATGATCTCAATACTATTTGTATGTTCATGCATGTACTCTCATTCAATCTTACTCATGTTATTCAGTTAGTATTGTTCATGCATATGAACCCATGCATTCAGCCTACCTCATTGAGCATACCAGTATATTCAAAGTACTGACACGTGCTTTTTGTGCTATGATGTCTTATATCATAGGTTCAGATGCATGAGCTCCAGAGCACCCTTAGCATATAAGATTTTCAACAGTCAGAGTCAGTAATGAGTCCTCATAGTTCGAGGACATGGTTTATTTTAGTATTTCAGTATCAGTATCACTAGTCAGAGTTAGTTGGGGACTTGTCCCATCAATTCCACAGTTCAGACAGTTTAGAGGCTTTTCAGACTAGAGTATTTTTAGATAGTTGTATTTCAGTATTTGTATTTAAGCAGACATTATCATTTTCCAGATTTGGACCTTATGGTAGTTTTCTGCATTTATCACGGTTATATTATGATTACGGTATTACTATTATTTAGTGCTCATAGCAGGTATCAGTCATGGGATAGCTAGTGATCCTTCAGGATTGTTAGCACCGTGTAGCATCCAGGGTACAGACTCGGGGTATTAAAAACTTGGTATCAGAGCCTAAGGTTCAATAGAGTCCTAGGAAGTCTGAAAGTCGTATTTAGTAGAGTCTTGTGCATGGGTGTGTTGCGCACCACACTTATGAACAGGAGGCTGCGAGATGTTTTAAGAATAGTTTCCCTTCTTTCAGTAGTCACATCATGCAAGTGAGCATGATCTCCAGTTACACTCTCTATATAATTGAAGTTCTCTTCTATTTACAGATCATGCCTCCTAAAAGATCTAAGGGAATAGAAATAGGAAACCAGCCAAAACCCCAGCCTGTCCGTCCAGACCCTCTGGATGAACATGTCTTCTACGTTGAGTTTAAAACAATTTTTCCCACCCTATCCCATGCATTGGCAGCCCAGAATGAGCATCCAGCTATTGTTCTGGCTAATCCAGTGGCTAATACTGCTACTACCAGGATTCAAGATTTCACCCGAATGAACCCTCCATCTTTTACCATGTCTAAGTCAGATGAGGACCCTCAGGAATTTCTTGACTAGGTGCAGAAAGTTACTAATATTATGGGGGTGACGGCTAGTAAAAATACTGAGTTAGCTGCATACCAGCTGCAGGATGTGGCTCACTCATAGTTTAAATAGTGGAAAGTAGAGAGAGCCACAGATGCAGGGCCCATAGAATGGTAGGAGTTTGCTACTGCTTTTTTGGATAGGTTCTTCTCGTAGGAGTTGCGGGAAGCAAAGGTTTTGGAATTTATTAATCCTAAGCAGGGCAACATGATGGTGAAAGAGTATTCTCTAAAGTTTACTTAATTAGCCAAATATGCTCCTCATGTGGTAGCAGATAACAGGTCTAAGATGAGCAAGTTTATGTCCTGAGTGAATGATAGTATGGTTAAAGAGTATAGAAGTGATGCTGAATTGTGAGATGGACTTGTCAAGGTTGATGGTCCATGCACAACAGATATAAGAGCAGAAGAATAAAAAAAGAGAAAAGTATAATAAGAAAGCTAGAATAGGTAGTTTCAGCTTTGTCCAGCCTAAGTCAGAGAGTGGGAATCGTTCCTAGTTTCACAAAAAATCCTCAGTTCTAGCTCTATCCTCAACCAGTTCTCCCATGCCAAAATTTAGAGGCAGTAACAGAGATAGGAAATTAGGCCCCAAGCCTCAGGAAAGTATTAATAGTACTCGAACAAATCCTCTCTGTCAGCAGTATGGCAGAAACCATTAGGGTATCTATAGGGCAGGAAGTGATGTATGTTTTGGATGTGGAAAGCCAATCCAAAGAGTTATAGATTGTCACTAGTCAGGTTCCTAGGGTTTGCGTAACCTCCTCCAGCTCAGTTCGGTCACCTGAATCAGTAGGGTGCCTCATCCAGTGCCACTAGTGGGCAGCGCCCAAACAAACTCTATGATCTTTAGTCCTGACAGGATCAGGAAAGTTCTCCTGATATGGTCACTGGTATATTACAAGCTTATAATTTATATGTTTACTCTTTGCTGGATTTAGGAGCTTCCTTGTCCTTTGTTACTCCTTATATAGCAGTTGATTTCAGAGTCAGTCCCAAAATTCTAGCAGAGCCTTTCTTAGTCTCCACCCCAGTGAGTGAATTCATCATAGCCCAGTGGGTATATAGGAACTGTCCGATTATGGTATCTCAAAAAGTCACATCAGTAGACTTAGTCAAGTTAGAGATGACTGATTTCGATGTCATTCTCAGCATGGATTAGCTTTATTCCTGCCATGCCTCAGTCGACTATAGAAATAGAAAAGTCCAGTTTTAATTTTTGAATGAACCCATCCTAAAGTAGAGGGGTAGTACTTCAGCACTCAAAAGTCAGCTTGTATCTTACCTTTGGGCTAGAAAATCATATCTAAGGGATGTTTCTACTATCTTGTATGAGTTTAAGATCTATTTTAGAAACCCCTACTCTTGAATCAGTATCAGTAGCATGTGAATTCCCAAATGTGTTTCCCGAAGATCTTCCAAGAGTTCCTCCCGATAGGGAAATTGATTTTGAAATTAATCTCCTTCCAGATACTCAGCCTGTATCTATTTCTCCATACAAAATGGCACCTGCAGAACTCAAAGAATTAAATAAATAGTTAAAGGATCTCTTAGATAAGGGATTCATCAAACCCAGTGTGTCCCCATGGGGCGCACCAGTTCTATTTGTATGTAAGAAAGATGGCTCTCTTAGAATGTGTATTGACTACCATCATTTAAATAAAGTTATGGTCAAAAACAAGTATCGACTTCCTAGAATCGATGACTTGTTTTACCAGCTTTAGGGTGCCAGTTAATTTTCTAAGATAGACTTCAGATCAGGCTATCATCAGCTCAGAGTCAGAGAATATGACATCCCGAAGATAGCTTTACGAACTTGGTATGGTCACTTAAAATTCTTAGTCATTTCCTTTGGTCTTACCAATGCTTCAGCAACTTTCATAGACTTGATGAACCGTGTGTTAAAGTAGTACTTGGACATGTTCATCATAGTCTTCATAAATGACATTCTTGTCTACTCTCGTAGTGAATAGGATTTTGCAAACCATCTCAAAATAGTATTTCATACCCTAAAAAATCATTGGTTATTTGCTAAATTTAGCAAATGCAAATTTTGGCTAAGGTCAGTAGCTTTCCTTGACCATACCATTTCTGGTGATGGCATTAGAGTAGATTCCTAAAAGACCAAGGCAGTGAGAAACTAGCCCAAACCCATCTCTCTATTAGATATCAAGAGTTTCTTGGGTTTGGTCGGCTATTACTGATTGGTTGTTAAGGGATTTTCATCTATTGCATCCTCTATGTCCAGATTGACTCAAAAGAAAGTCAAGTTCCAATGGTCAGATTCTTGTGAGAAGAGTTTTCAGAAGTTGAAGACTCGATTCACTACAACTCTGGTTTTGACCCTACCAAATGGTTCCGATGGCTTTATTGTGTATTGTGATGCTTCCAGAGTCGAATTGGGTTGTGTGTTGATGCATAGATGTAAGGTCATAGACTAAGCCTCTAGATAGCTTAAGCCCTATGAGAAGAACCACCCTACTCATGATCTTGAGTTAGCAGCGGTAGTGTTTGCCTTAAAGATTTGGAGGCACTATTTGTATGGTGTACATGTTAATGTGTTCACTGATAATAACAGTCTGCAATATGTATTCTCTCAAAAAGATCTTAACCTCCATCAGAGAAGGTGGTTAGAGTTGTTAAAAAACTACAACATGAGTGTTTTGTACCATCCAGGAAAGGCCAATATAGTGGTTGATGCTCTCAGTAGAATGTCTATGAGTAGTGTTGCCTACGTTGAGGACAGTAAGAAGAAGTTAGCCCAGGAAGTCCATTAGTTAGCCCAACTAGGTATTCTCTTAGTCAATTTAGCAGAAGGTAGTGTATGGGTATAGAGTAGCTCAAAATCATCCCTAGTTTCTGAAGTGAAGGAAAAGCAGGATAGGGATTCCAGTCTAGTCCAGTAGAAGGAATCAGTCAAAAATTAAAAGGTAGAGGTTTTCTCCCAAGGGAGAGATGGTGTCTTGAGTTGCCAGGGTCGGTTATGTATGCCAGGCATAGGTGACTTGAGGCAGCAAATTCTTATAAAAGCACATGGTGCGCGTTACTCTATTCATCCAGGGGCCACCAAGGTGTACTGTGATTTGCGGGAGATCTATTAGTGGAGTGGGTTGAAGAGAGACCTTGCAGAGTTTGTGGCTATGTGCTCAACATGTCAGCAGGTTAAGATTGAGCATTAGAGGCCTAGTGGGTCCATCCAGGAGTTCAGTATTACAACCTAGGAATGGGAAAAAGTGAACATGGACTTTGTGACGGGTTTGCCTAGGATTCATCGTCAGCATAATTCAATTTGGGTCATCGTAGACAGAATGACCAAATCAGATTATTTTCTTCCAGTCCATAGCTCATATTCAGCCGAGGATTACACCAAACTCTATATTAGAGAGTTGGTCAGATTGCATGGTGTTACATTATCCATTATCTCAGATAGAGGTAACTAGTTCACCTCTCATTTCTAGAAGGCATTCTATAAAGGTCTTGGTACCCGAGTTTATCTCAGTACAACCTTCCATCCTCAGACAAATGGTCAAGCAGAAAAGATTATCCAAACCTTAGAAGATATGTTGCGAGCGTGCATGATAGATTTCAAAGGTAGTTGGATGACCTTTACCTTTGATTGAGTTCGCATATTACAACAACTCTCATTCTAGCATTCAGATGGCTCCATTTAAGGTGCTCTATGGGAGAAGGTGTAGATCTCCCATTAGTTGGTTTGAAGTTGGTGAGGCCGTAGTAGTAGGGCTTGATTTGGTATTTGATACTTAGAGAAAGTTTAGTTGATCAGGGAAAGGCTTCAGAAAGCTCAGAGCCAACAAAAATCGTACGCAGATGTGTGTAGAAAGGATCTCAAGTTCAATATTGGTGACTATGTGTACTTAAAAATCATTGCTATAAAAGGAGAGAAGCAGTTTGGCAAGAAAGGGAAACTTAGCCCCCGATATAGCAGTCCTTACCAAATTCTCAGTTGTTTCGGAAAGGTAGCTTATGAGCTTGAGTTACCTTCAGATCTCTCCTCAGTTCATCCAGTGTTCCACGTCTCCTTGCTAAGGAAATACATAGGTGACCCAGTAGTCGTAGTCACTGTTGAGGGTATAATATTCAGAACATCCTCTCTTATAAAGAGATTCCAGTCGAAATCCATAACTACCAGATTTGTAGACTGAGAAACAAAGAAGTCCCTCTAGCCAAATTTCTTTGGCGGAATCAGTCCATTGAGGGAGCTACTTGGGAAGAAAAAGCAAACATGCGGATCAAGTATTCTCACCTCTTCTCCGCAAACTCAGACCCAGTCTAAGGTAATAGCTTTTCTTGAGCTTATTCATTTTCATGTCTAGATTTTAGTTACAAAACTTGGTATTAGTTACCATTGCATGTTCAGTTATACGTTCATGAGCCAGTTCAGTCATGTATCCATGCATCAGATATGCATGTTTAGTATATAAACTCAGCTTATCAGTATTTCCGGTTATGCATTCATGAATCATGTTCATCTATGTACTTATGCATCAGATATCCATATCTAGTATGATAATTCAGTGAAGCAGTAATCTCAGTCACGAAACCATTCATCAGTTGTCCATGCCCAGTGTTTAAGTCCAGTCTCTCAGTATTCTCAGTCTCAGCAGTCTCATTCAAGGACGAATGTTCCTAAGGGCGAGACAAAAGCACACAAAAATCAAAGACACGAAACAAACGGCCTCAAACTAATTACCAAACTAGTAGGTACTTACTAGCTTACTAATTAGGAATAGAATTAACTTATAAGAAACTAGAATAAAAATTTGAAACTAAGAAATCTAACTAAGAACTCAATTTGGCCGTTGAGCTATGATGACATGGAATTCAATGATTGGACGTTGAGTTTTCCATTTTTTTTTCAACCCAAAATTTCAAGTCTTGGCCTAGAACACCCTTGGAGAAGAAGAATTTCTTTTGGGAGGGAAAATTGAAGGTTTGAAAGCCTTTTTGGAGCTTCAAATGAATTCAAAAACAATGGTCCCCCCTTTGTACTTGGATTGTACTTAGAATTGTACTTTGATTATTCCTTTGTCTCTTCTTTCTTTTGGATGACTATGAATATACCAAGGAATATTCCTTTACAAACACGAAGTACACCCTCTCTCCTCCTTCTTTTTGGATCAAATGCACCTCTTGAATATTCTTCTCCAACAAGATAAGAAGAGGATTGAAGAACAAGATGAATATTCAAGAGTTGACCAAAGTTTGACCCTCTATCAAATGAACCCAAAATTTGGATTTTCTTTTAGATCTATGTTCCTTAGGCCAAGATGAACTCAAATATCAATAAACCAACAACAACCAACGTCCAAAATGTAAAGACCAGATGAATCTAGAGCTTAAAAGCTTCAAAGTGCCATATCCATGGAGGTCTTAGCTCAAAATCAACCAAATCTTTTTCCAAGTGTAGATCTAGACTCCCTAGGTGTTAGAGAACAAGAATATAACACAAGAAACTTCCAAAACAAAGTAAAATCATGTAGATCTAAGTCTTTAGGTTCAGATCTACAACACAACACAACTAGACACCATTTTTTTGTGATTTTCTTTTAGATTTGACTCTTTTTTGATGAGATTTTCTTAATAAGGACACTAAAACCAAGATTTAGGGATGTAGGAACAACCCTAACCAAGGCTTTGATACCAAGTAACAGCCTACAAGCTATATAAAACTGAATCTAAGGACTAATGACACAAAAATAAGCAACCACAAGACAAAGAAAAATAACACATAGAAAAGAGATGAAGAAGAAGATTGCATAAACGTAAAATAGATAATGAAACATAAACCACCTTTAATGATTAGCACCTAATTTTGTATCAAACAACTATACACACTTCACCATGGATGGATAACACTTCATTCTTAGGTTAACCAAAGGAATTCACACTCCCTCAATCACACCTTTCTTGCCAAATGTTCAACACAAATGAAGAATCCTTCAAATGCATTCAAACACTCCAACTTTAGTTTCTCTGAGCTAAGAAGAATAAAACTATAATCTAAAGAGTAATCTTTGAATATTCTTCAAAAACTACTGAAAAGAGAAGTAAAATTGTCTATTTATACTATTACATAACAAAGGTAAAAAATGCCCTTAATTAATAAGGGAATGGGGCGCTTCTTGGGTGTTAAATTATAGGGTAAAAAGTCATTCTTTCCCTTCAAGTGAGTCACCTCTTGAGTTTAGTGGTTCCCTTCTCCTCCTTCAACTTGACAAGACTTTAAAAGGCTCCAAACACTTGCCAATTCCAAAGTTTGAACCTTTGCCCATGCCTTGTACTCTTTTATGCTCTTCATTCTTGTATCATGGGGTGTCTAGAAAAGGTCTAAGTTCTTATGTCTAAAAGAGTGAAAATAAAACCTAAGACAGTTGAATGCGTGTTCATGGGATATGATAAAAGTAGTAAAGCATGTCAGTTTTTGGTTTATCAATTCAATATTTGAATGTCAATAAAAATATGATAATTGAATCAGATAATGTTGAATTCTTTGAACACATATATCCATATAAATCTAGACATGAACAGTCTAATGGGTATCTAAAGGACCTCGACATGAACCAAGTGAGGATGTACATAATGATTAGAATCCAAGACATAGTACACGTCAAATAACATCAACTTACTTTGAATCAAATTTTGTAACATTTCTCTTAGAAAATGAGCCTCAAACATTTAAAAAACCGATGCCATCGTTGTTGACACCTAATTTTTGCCCTCCACAACTAAATTTAATCTTGAGTATCTTCAATTTTTAATAAACTAAAATAATTATTTCATCCAAAAAAAAAACTTAAAATATTTTTCATACGTGATTTTGTCATTTTAAGTAGCGATTATATACTATCATGTTCAGTTATATGAGATTATATAATTTGTTGCTTAAATATTTATTTTACAAAATATCGGATTTAATTAAGGCTTATCTTGAAAATAAATTCAAATGATTAAAATCTTAATCTAAATATAATTTATTCTCAAAAATAATTTATTTGGATAAATATGCATTCATTTTATAAAATCAAGAAGCTCGGGATAAAAAAAAAGGTATTAATTTAATTTAGCCAATCTATTAGATTTGACCACAATTAAAAATTGGTCATAATTGCAATGCAATTCGTCAATTAATTTTTAATTTGGTCAAAATAAATAAATATGCTTAAATTTTAAATTCCAATTGGGGTTATATATTAAATAACCCCAAAATTCTCAAGAACTCTCAAAACTTTTACCCAATTCCCACCAAAAAATAAATTCAAATTGCACTATTCCCCCCCCAACTTTGTCCTTTTCTAATTTTGAAATTCAAAGATTGTACTACATTGTACTCTTTCCCCCCACATTATCTTCCACCTCACATTATATTTAATTTTTACATTTCAAAAACCCCCATAAATACTTTTTCTCCCACATTGGTAAATGACAAGAAATAAATCTCTATCCTTTCCTATAAATACTTTTCTCCCAAATTGGTGGAAAAGGGAAACAAAATATCTCATTCTCTCCTATAAATACTACCACTACTTTGGTAGAGAGAGGAGGGGAGAAGGAAGAAAAAAAAGGCTAGAAAGGTGAAAAATTCTTTTAAGCAAAAATAGTTATTTTTATTTAGTAAAAATTTTTGTTTCATAAGTTGCTAGGCTAATCAAAATTTTTGAGTTGCCGGCGACGTTTTTCGGTGGTGGTTGATTCCAACGAAGCTCGTAGTCTTGTTTTGCTTCCCCCAGAAAGGTAAACACACCTTTTTTATTTTAGTTTTTATTATTGTTTTCTTCTTCATCTTTTTTCTTCTTCGTAGTTCGTAGATATAATTTTGTTTGCTGGGATTGTATGTTGTAAATGGCCTTGAAGGCCCTAGGACGTTGTGGTATCGATATTCTAATTATTTTCATGTTCATGATATAAAAATGAGCTAGCAATATTTGTATGTGCCTTTTTTTACTTTATTCTTTGATTATTTTGTATAAAGTTTCAATCTTTGCTTAAAAGATGTATTTATGCTTTGTTTAAACTCATTATTGTTGGATACCTTTATTTTTAGTATGTAAAGTTATTATCTTTATGTTTAGAAGAATAGTTAATGTTGAATGTTTTTCCTTTTCACCTTATTCTTTGATTATTTGAATAAAGTTTAGATCTGTACTTGAAAAACGATACTCATGTCTTGTTTAAACTTATTGTTGGTAGATATATTTATTTTTAGCATGTAAAGTTATTTCTTTATGTTGAAAAGAAATAGATAATATTAATTGTTTCTCTTTTTTTACTTTATTCTTTGATTATTTTGAATAAAGTTTAGATTTATACCTGAAAAATAATACCCATGTCTTGTTTAAACTTATTGTTGGTAGATATATTTTTTATAGCATGTAAAGTTGTTTATTTTATGTTGGAAGAATAGTTATTATTATTTGTTGTGCCTTAATAAAAATAGTAATTAGTTAAGTCAAGAATTTGTCATTTGCTTACTAATTATTTTAATGGATTTCAAAACCCTCATATAAGATATGAAGTGCTAGCTTTATTTTTCATCCAAGATGTTTATTCTTCTTTGTTCGCATGTTGTCTTTTCAAAATGATAAGAAAGTTCGAACTTTTGTGGCTAAATAAAATTATTTAGATATTTTTGACTCATGCATAGTATAATTGTGAAACTTTTGCTTTGCATTTTTTATTTGTTGACTCTCATTCTTGTGCAAGTGTGCTTATTCTTGTCTTTCAAAAATTGGTTCTTGATAGTTTTTTTTACTTTGAAATATGTCACTTTTATGCCTTGAACATATATTAATTTCTTTATCTTTTCTTTGCATGCAAAAAAATATCTCGAGTCCAAATGAACTCCTCTCCTCTTGCATTTCATAATGGGTAAATGAGGCTCACCCCTTCGAGTCAAGTTCGAAGTTTGAACCCAAGGTCCACTACATGGCGTGTGGGTGCTAGAAGATAGACGAAGAAGGAAACCCATTGATAAGGTCACTAATAGACTTGAAAAGTCTCAATTTTTATTATTGTCTTCTTTTTATTCATTCATTCATTCATTCATTTTGGCCTCGAAGCCAAAGTTGCATTTAATACAGGTGGAGCAAGACTCAAGTCAAAGGCTCTAAAAATAGTTAAGGACAGCTAAAATGGGCCGGAAGCCCAACTAGACTAGGATAGGTCTTGTTGATTTGGGCTCAATGGCCTAAATCCTTTACTTTCTCCTCCCTTCCCCTTTTATGTGTTTATTTGTTTATTAGTTTTGTTTAGACTTAGTTAAAATCCCTACTAAGTCGCCCAAATCTATTTTACACAAGTCTTTTTTTTTTGAAAAAAAAATCAAATCACTATTTCAACAAATTAATCTTTTCAAAGTTAATCAAAAGACGATTTTCAAACAGTCTGGATAACCGCAAGTTAGCGGACGTTTTAGGTGCCTAGCACCTTCCTAAAACGTTAATAGGAACCGCTTATCTAGAATCTCTAACTTAAACGATTTTCCTGTTTTGAATCATTTGAAGTAACTTTTATAAAGGTTTCTTAATTCCTTTTCAAAATTAAGTGGTGACTCTCTTCAAAAGTCAAAATTTTTCCGCAAAACAGAAATGGCGACTCTGCTAGGGATCTAACTAGGTTCTAACCAAATGTTTTATTTCGTCTTTGATTAAATGTTTATGTGTTTATGTGTTTTGATTATGTAAAGTTTAATTATCTCATCTCATGGCATTTCCTACATCTTATAAACTATTTTGGGGTTTCGTGGATGTCCCGACCCTTGTTGTTCAATTCCAAAATATGTTGGAAATACGAACAGCTTATCAGCACGTGAGTCATCTGACGTTGTTCGTATTTTCAAACTCAAGTTGTCCGTTTGAGAACCAGTGTCCAAGCCCACTCTAGACACCGAGGATAGAACGAAACCAAAACCCTATTTTAGGCATGTGCCTAGGACGACCCAATATTCGAGTGGGGTATTGGGCCCATTAGAAAACCTGCCCTATGTCTATTTGACCCCGAGTCAATCACAGACGAACCATGCTTATGTGTTGAAAAAATATATGCTTGTCTAAATTCAATCCATTAGCCTTTGAGGTCGGGGAAAGGATTATTTTGTCTTCTTGTATGTAGATATGGTTCAATTGCATTCTCGTGAAAAGTTCAAGATGATCACCAAACCCGACGATTACCTGAAACTGTGGTGGGATTACATGGGCGTAGAAGAGAGAAAGATTGTTAGAACACACATTGGGCATCTTTCTTCTTTGATCGAGATGGACGTTTGGCCCGAAATGATCCATGTGCTAACAACTTTTTGGGATGATCAGAACATGGTATTTCGCTTCGGGGATGTTGAATTGACCCCCACTATTGAAGAGGTATTGATTTACTATGAGAGTACGGAAATGTGTTTTAAGAGAAAGGAGACACCGGATAAGAATATTTTAGTCCCGGATGTGTGGGATCGTCAAAAGATCAAGGAAACATTTTTAATTGATGACGACACCTAGCTAGGAGAACGGGATGGAGCAAATATCACTTTTCATTAGTTGTACCTTCGGTTAGGAAGATTCAACTCTTTTCACAAATTTGGGCATAAATTGGATTCGGAAGCAAAATGGAAGGAAACGAGAGCTTTTGCATTCGCGGTAGGCCTACTTGGAACCATGGTGTTCCCGCAGGGGGAAAATGGTACAATTCATCTGAGAGTTGTCACAGTGACCCATGCACTCTTCTTTGGAATGGAATACAATTCTAAAAAAGTATTCCACAACTTAGCCCCCATGATTGTCGCCGACATATATCGCGCTTTGGGAAGATGTCAAGTCGAGAATCATTTCTTTTAAGGCTGCAGCCTTATATTACAATGGTGGATGATGATGTATTTGGTGACAATCCTAGAACGGCACAACTTGATCACAAAACAAGGAGAAATCTGCTAGAATCGCACGACATGTGGTTATTTTTACACAAGTTCAAAAGGGAAGCATCCCACGAATTTTGGTTTAAGACTCTTGTAGAATTACGAGATGGTGATGTCCAATGGTCCCTTAACTATCTTCGTTCAGGGAAATACATCATTCGAGGGGGTGAACGGCCTTTTTTAGTGCTCTCGGGTCTCAAGGAAACCCGCCCCTACAATCCTAGCAGAGTTCTTAGGCAATTCGAGATCAAGCAGGAGATGCCTCAATCGATTCTATGCTCAGGTTCTTCACCGAATATGATGAAAGTAAGTCCTTGCTCAAAGACTACATGATAAATGGATGGAGAACAAAAAAGTGGGTAGAAGTCTCTTTCCGTATAGGGTATGAACCTGAAGTCAGCGACACTTACAAGGAGTGGTTGAAAAAGAGCCTTGTCGGAGCATTGAATCCGGGACCAAATGTGCCCACTCGGGTTGTGGATGTAGAATCCAAGCATCAAATTCGGCTTCACAGGCTATAAGATAAGTTCCAGAAAAGTGAAATTGTGCACCGACAGATGCTCATGGAAGACGTTTTGACCATACATACATTGAGGGAAGAGTTGAAAAGATCTAGGCATGACGCTGATGATGCCAGGCAATGCCTAATCGATTTAGATGATAGCATGGCCTCCCAACTCGACAGCATAGGAGAAATGACTTACGACTACAAGGCAAAATTATGCAGGAGTCACCTTATCATCAATAGGTATCAAATAACACATGAGGTAAACAAGGCAAAGAAGGCGAAAGCAGACGAAGAAGCCTCCAGTAGCTAGCTTTTCTATTTTCCCCTGTGCGGGAACTTATCTTCTTTCATGTTATTTTCCCTTTTTCCTAAAAATTGTATCCCTGTTTTTTTATCTTTTGTAGGCATTTACGCCCCTTTTTGCGTCTATATGAGTTGGGGGTTAATGGATTGACTTTGAAGAAGCATATATTTTCTTCAAAAAATTGTTAGGCTTGAACCTTTGGCTCAAAAAGGTCACCCCAATTAGGATACGCGTTATTTTAATATCTGCTGTGATATAACTATTTTATATGCTTATATGCATTGGTTGAGATCAAAGGCAAATTTATCCACTATGACCTACGGATGAATTTGGCTATGACTCGAACAACTCTGTGTGATTATTTCCTATCAAATATTTTGCATTACTTATCACATACGGAAACTAACACATTTGTCTTTGAGTTGTTTTACTTTGCAGATAACAGAAATTACTCCGTGTTGATAAACTGGCAGAACATCCCTACTTCACCCGATCAAAAGCACAGAAAATCCCATCCTTGGACCATCATTCAAAAATGATAGAAATGCTGAAGAAAGCGCACTGGCTATCCGGGATAATGTGATAGCGGAACAGAATGAGATGATCGTGGAACTTGCAAGAAAATTAGAATTGCTTCAAGAGGAAATAAATCGCACTCGAGAATTGGCTAACTTGGCCATAACTGTCAATGCCCCTGCTCCGAGGGGACACGGGACTCCACTTCAAATCCCTCCCCTCAGTACCCCTATTCTCGGGGACCAACCAACTAATGTATCATCCGGCTCCGCTCCTCTATTTGTCCAAAACACTAATCGTGAAAATAATCCAGACGCCTACTATCCACAAAATCCATCCGCAACCCCACAGAACCCGTCTTCTAATCCATTCCCAAATCCTCAAAACACATTCTCAAATCAACAAAACCCATTTCCAAATCCGCAAGATTTACTCCCAAATACACAAAATACGACAAACCTACCTTCGAATCAACCAAATTCATTTTCAAATCTGCAAAATCCCTCTCACATTCCGCCAAACTACTTACAAGGCCCACATAACCTTCCAAATTTCCAAAACGTTCTCCCCACTTACCAACCAAATTCCCTCCATCTGCAAAATCAGGCCTTCCTTCCAAATCCCCCTCAAGCCATCATATCCTCTGATATTTATGAACCTCTTCCTAACTCCGAGATGGACCATTAAGAGGAAAAGGAGAAGGAATGAAGGGCCCAACATGAAAGGAATTTACTATCCATGCAAGAAGAGATCATGAGGATCAAAGGGTCTCACGGGGCCAAGGACCATGACGGTTTGGGGTATGACGATTTGTGTGTTCACCCAGGAGTAGACCTACCAGAAGGATACAAGGTCCCTAAGTTTGAGATATTTGACGGTACCAAAAATCCAATGGCCTATCTAAGAAGGTACTGCGAGCAACTAGTAGGGATAGGGAAAATGAGGCGCTATTGATACACCTATTCAGTCGAAGTTTGAATGGTGAATCCTTGGAGTGGTTCATGTCTCAGGAGCTGAAAAAGTTGACTGGTTGGAAAACATTGGCCAAGGGTTTCCTTGACTGGTTCGCACTCAACATCGAAATAGTTCCTGACCAGTTTCACTAGATCGGATCAAACAAAAGAGCATTGAGAGTTTTTAAGACTATGCTTTTCGTTGGAGAAAGAAGCTGCCAAAGTGAAACCCCCCATGTCTGAGGAGGAAATGATATTCGTGTTCTCTCGTGCTCAAGAAGGAGAATATTATACTAGGATGGTGTCCGCTGTCAGATCAACCTTTGCGGATTTGGTAAAAATAGGAGAATCATTGAAAGAAGGTATTCGGACAGGAAAAATTGCCAAAACCCCAACATCATCTAGAACTGCCATGTTTTCTAAGAAGAAGAAGGAAGAGGTTGGTTGGATTTCTACCAATTTTGTTACAAAATTGAAACAACAGTTAAACTCTAGAAATGTTTTATCTTCCCGGCCATCACCTAATCTTCCGCACGCATTCTACGTCTACCCCCAATACCAAACTCCACTCCCAAACATCCCACCATCATACCAAGATCCACAGCCAAATATCTATCCCCAATACCCAGTTCCACCTCTAAATTATCAGTTTAATTTCCAAACTACTCCCCCAAATAGTCGAATAAATTTCCAAACACCTCCAAATTACCACCAAGTACCCCCTCCTACAAACCTAAGCCCGTATAACCCCCAGCGTCCAAACCATGAAAAGAAACGTCCCCAAAACTTCACCCTACTAGATGAAAGTCGCACCCAATTGTTTGAAAGATTAAAGAATACTGGTCATTTGCAACCAGTACAGCCAAAGCCTATCAATCCTAGCTCCCGGTTTTATCACCCTGATCAAAATTGTCCCTATCATTCAGGGGCATCAGGGCATAGTACCGAGGACTGTCTTATCTTGAAACATAAAATCCAAGATCTGATTGACCAAAAGGTCATCACACTCCAGGCACCTACTCTAAATGTTAGCAGTAATCCACTGCCCAATCATGGGGGACCTATAGTTAACATGATTGAAATCAAAGGCGAATGGGCATCTGGCAAGACCATTACCCAGGTGAACTCTGAAAAGTGCAAAAGGGAAAAAAAGGTAGGAAAGATAGAGAAAGTTGTGGCTACCTTAAGTATCAACGAGAAAGCCCTATTTATAGTGATGACTACACCGACACAAGTGTACGCTCCCCCTCCAAAGAAGGAATTTATTGTGCAAACCGCCGCTACCCAGGGGATGATGCGATCAGGACGATGTTACATCCCTAAGGAATTGACCAACAAGAAAGATTCATAGAAAAGGCCAATCACTGAAGGAGAGGCTGAGGAATTTTGGAGGCATATGCAACCAAAGAATTACTCAATTTTCAAACACTTGGAGAAAATGACAGCCCAAATCTTTGTCTTGGCACTATTATTGAGCTAACAACACCACTGACAGGCTCTGTCGAAGGTCTTGGAGGAAGCGTATGTTCCCGCAGGAACAATCATTGAGAATTTGGCTACGATGATAGCGAACATTGTGGGGAACCATCACTATCATTCAGTGATGAAGAGTTTCTATTTGAAATAGGAATGCACAGCAAAGCCATTCATTTCACCATCATTTGTCGAGATTATGCAATTAATCAGGTATTAATAGACGACGGATCTGGTGTGAATATTTATCCCCTCTCCACATTGATCCAAATGGGCTATGATCTGGGGAAAATTCGTCAAAGCCATGTAAATGTGAGAGCATTCGATGGAGGGCAGAGAGATACCATAGGAGAGATTGATTTGCACATCCAAATAGGGTCTGCTGAGTTTAAGACTAAGTTTCATGTTATGGATATCCATCCTAGCTACAACCTTCTTTTGGGAAAACCATGGATACACGAGGCAAAGGCAATTTCATCACTCCTTCATCAATTATTGAAGTTCATTTGGAAAGATCATGAAGTAGTCATCCAAGGAGAAAGAAGTCGAGCGGACTGTCCCAATGGTTATGTGCCGGTGATTGAAGATATTCCAAAAGGAAGCAGTTTCTATACAATGGAAATTGTAAATGCTGCAAAAAGAGACTCGACACCCAAAATATTGATGGCTTCTGTCTACAAAATGATTGCAACTGTGATATTAAAAAATGGGTTCGAACCTGGTCGAGGCTTGGGCAAGAATTTACAAGGAATTATCGAGCCTATTGTGATCCCAGAGAAAAGCTCTAAGCACGGGTTAGGGTATCAGCCTATCAGAAAAGATAGGGTTGAGGATGAGCCAGAAAAGAGTCTGTTTAGGACCTTGCCACTCCTGCTCCAGTCATTTCCCATACGAGAGATGTCAGATGATGATGGTCTTGGGGATGGGATAGGAGATTTGTTTGAAGGATGCAATGCTATACCAGAAGATCTCCCAGAGTCCAGCAGGGTAAAGCAGATTATGCTAGGGGAGGCTTTGCAAAATTGGACCTCTACTCCACTCATAACCCGTCGCCCGTCGTGGTAGATGAAAGGAAAATTACTAATAGTTTTGAAATCAGAGTCCCTGTGATCCACCTTTTATATCTCAAAAATTTATTGTCGTATCTTACTGCTTTCAAAAAAGGCGGGGGCTTGTATTTGTGCAAGTCACAATCCATGGTTTTGTAATTATTTCTCAAATTTCAATGAAAAGGCCTTCATTTATTTGGAAAACTATATTAGTTCTAAAACACTCCTAGTCATATGTTTTGTTATTTTCTTATCATCTAACTTAGTTTATTTGTCCATTATAGTAACAGTAGCTTAAAACTTGCCAATGTTGTGTTATGTCAAAGCCTGAATGAATAAAATAAAAGGGATGATGATGGCTGGAAGGACGATGATGAGGAACAGTTAGTTAAAGATATGGAGGAATTTGAGAATCACGAAAAACCCAATCTGGAAGAAACTGAAACAGTCAACTTGGGAGATCACAATAAAATCAAAGAGACCAGTATCAGTGTCCACCTCGCGGCACCACAAAGGGAAGAGCTCATCCACTTGTTGCGAGAGTATATCAACGTGTTTGCTTGGTCCTATGATGATATGTCAGGGTTGAGCACCAGCATTGTGTCACATAAATTGCCAATAAATTCTGAGTTTGATCCAGGCAAGCAAAAAATGAGAAAATTCAAGCCAAATTTAAGTCTAAAGATCAAGGAAGAAGTGACAAAACAAATTCAGTCTAAGTTTGTCGACGTCACAAAATATCTAACATGGTTGGCCAACATCGTCCCTGTGCCAAAGAAGGACGGCAAGATTCGAATTTGTGTTAACTATAGAGACTTGAACAGAGCCAGTTCTAAAGATAATTTTTCATTTCCCAACATTCATATTCTCATCGATAACTGTGCAAAACACGAAATGCAGTCATTCATTGATTGTTTCGCCGGCTATCATCAGATACTGATGGATGAGAAAAATGCAGAAAAAATGACTTTTATTACGGCTTGGGGTGTTTATCATTACAGGGTAATACCGTTTGGTCTCAAGAATGTAGGTGCGACATATATGAGGGTCATGACGATGATTTTCCATCATATGATCCATAAGGAGATTGAGGTGTACGTGGATGATGTAATTATCAAATCCTACAAGAGTCGGATCATCTAACTCTTTTGGAGAAATTCTTCAATAGATTAAGAAGGTACAGTTTAAAATTAAATCCAGCTAAGTGTGCTTTTGGTGTGCCATCAGGAAAGTTGGTGGGGTTCATAGTCAGCAGAAGGGGGATCGAGCTACACCATCCAAAATCAAGACAATTCAAGACTTGCCACCGCCGAGGACCAAGAAAGAAGTTATGAGTTTCCTGGGTCATCTGAATTACATTAGCAGATTCATTGCTCAATCAACAGTCATATGTGAGCCAATTCTCAAGATGTTGAAGAAAAATGCACTGAATGAGTGGATAGAAGAATGTCAAAGAGCTTTTGATTGCATCAAGGAATACTTGTCTGCACCACGGGTTTTGGTCCCACCGAGAGAAGGAATTCCATTATTGCTTTACCTGTCAGTCTCAGAAAATGCTTTCGGATGCATCCTCGGGCAACATGACGAGACCGACAGGAAAGAAAAAGCCATTTACTACTTGAGTAAAAAGTTCACACCATATGAAGCCCGTTGCACTCTTATAGAAATGACATGTTGTGCTTTGACTTGGAGGGCACAAAAGTTGAGGCATTATCTATCGTCCTACACAACTTACCTCATCTCGAGAATGGATCCATTGAAGTATATATTCCAGAAGTCCATGCCTACAGGAAAGCTAGCTAAGTGGCAAATGTTGCGAGTGAGTTTGACATTGTGTATGTAACTCAAAAAGCAATCAAGGGGCAAGCCTTAGCATATTATTTGGCTGAAAACCCAGTTGATGAGGAATACGATCCACTTCGGACATACTTTCCAGATGATGAAGTTTTGTTCGTAGGAGAAGATATCATGGAAATCTACCCCGGATGGAGGCTATTTTTTTATGGGGCGGTCAACTTTAAAGGTTCAGGAATTGGAGCAGTTTTGGTTTCAAAAACGGGCCAATATTATTCGGTAACTGCTAAGTTACGTTTTCCATGCACCAACACATGGCTGAATATAAAGCTTACATCCTGGGGCTCAAATTGGCACTTGACATGGGTGTTCGTGAATTTCTAGCCATCGAAGATTCAAATTTGCTGATTCACCAAGTACGGGGAGAATGGGCGGTAAAAACTCCAAGATTACTCCTTATGTGGAGCTGGTGCAAGAATTATATAGAAGATTCAAGGATATTGATTTCAGACATATCCCACGAACACAAAACGAGTTTGCTGACGCTTTGGCCACGATATCTTCCATGATTCAGCACCTGGATCAGAGTTACATCGATCCTTTGGAAACAAGCCTGAAAGAGCAACCCGCACATTACTTATACGTGGAAGAGGAGCCTGATGGAAGGCCTTGGTACTATGACATTAAGAGGTATTTGGAATCTAGAATATATCCTGAAGAGGCTAGTAACAACCAAAAGAAGACAATTCGGCGTTTGGCAAAGAATTACTTTCCAAGTGGAGAAATTCTTTTTAGGTGGACTCCTGATTTGGGATTCCTAATATGCGTCGATGCGCCGGAAGCCAATAAGTTGATAAACGAGGTACACACTGGATTTTGTAGGCCCCACATGAATGGGTTTGTTCTTGCCAGAAAGATCCTGAGAATCGGTTACTTGTGGATGAATATGGAAAATGATTGTAGTAAGTTTGTACAGAGATGTTCAAAATGTCAAATACACGGAGATCTGATTCAAATGCCTCCATATGAGCTTCACGCAATGAATTCTCCTTGGCCTTTCGTAGCTTGGGGCATGGATGTCATCGGACCAATAGAGCCACTAGCATAGAATGGGTATAGATTTATTTTGGTTGCCATTGATTATTTCACTAAGTGGGTCAAAGCTGCTTCGTATAGAGCCATCACTAAGAAAGTGGTTGCAGATTTCATCAGGAATAACTTAATTTGCTGATTCGAAGTGCCAAAACCAATTATTACTGATAATGGGGCAAACCTGAACAATGACTTGATGAAAGAAATTTGTGGTCAGTTCAAGATTGTGCATCGCAACTCAACAGCATACCGTCCCCAAATGAATAGAGCCGTAGAAGCTGCTAACAATAATATCAAGAAGATCTTGAGAAAGGTGGTCAAAAATGATAGATCATGGCACGAGATGTTACCTTACGCCTTGCTAGGGTATCAAACAACAGTTCGAACCTCCACAGGAGCAACTCCCTATTTACTAGTTTACAGGAATGAAGTTGTGATACCCGCTGAGGTCGAAATACCTTCCCTAAGGATTATTCAGGAAGCTGGACTGAGTAACGAAGAATGGGTCCATGCTCGCTATGAAAAATTCATGTTAATTGATGAAAAGAGAATACCAGTACATTTAAAGTACTGACGCATGCTTTTTGCGCTATGATATCTTATATCATAGGTTCAGATGCACGAGCTCCAAAGCACCCTTAGCAGATCATATTTTCAGCAGTCAGAGTCAGTGATTAGTCTTCATAGTTTGAGGACATGGTTTATTTCAGTATTAGTATCACTAATCGGAGTTAGTTGGGGACTTGTCCCATCAACTCCACAGTTCAGACAGTTTAGAGGCCTTTCAGCCTAGAGTATTTTCAGATAGTTATATTTCAGTATACATTATTGTTTTCCAGATTTGGACCTTATGGCAGTTTTCCATATTTATCACATTTATATTATGATTACAGTATTACTATTATTTAGTTCTCAAAGCAGGTACCAATCATGGCTTAGCTAGTGATTTTTTGGGATTGTTAGCACCGTGTAATGTCTGGGGTACAGACTTGGGGCATTACACATTACGCCAGGTAGGACACTGACTTGTCCTATGACCCCACCCTTGACACTTGAAATATAGTAGACCCTTAGAATAAGAATTAGAAGTTAGTGTACCTTCAAGATTTGGAGAATGGTGTTGGGCAGCCTTGGTCATGACTTGAGGAGGATCCATGGATGCCGAGACCATGCCATTTTCTTTGGACCAATCCAAGAAGGTGTAGGGAGCCTTTGGCTTGTATCTTTCCTTGTTCTCTTTCTGAATTTCCATAGCCTCTTGGAAGACTTCAACCACGGTTTCAAACTTATGAAGAGTCATACTAAAAGATATTTCTTTTTTAAACCCTACCTTGAATCGACTGATGTCATGATGGACTTCTTCACTTCTATGATCAAGTTTCAAGATGAGTTGTTAGAAAAACTCTTGCTTCCTTGCCTCAAGTTGTAGAGTTTGGCAAGAAGCTCATGTCTATAGTGTTCTGGAACATACCTCTCTCTCATAAGTCTCTTTAACTCCTCCCAAGGAGGTAGTTGGCCACCAATCAACACATTACCAGACCGCTTTATGTAATCCCACCAAGTGTCGGAATATCCTTCAAAGTGCGCAATAGCATAGCAACTTTTATTCTCTTTGGAAAGGTCATTCACTTGAAAAAACTTTTCACAAGAAGATTCCCAAGAAAGATACATCTCTGAATCACTCTCACCTTTGAAAATTGGAATACCAACCTTGATTGAATTAATGCCAATGACTCGGTTTCCATGAAGATTACCATGGCCATGCCTTGCCTCTTGTCCTCAAATTCTCCCCAAAGTTCCTCTTTGATCATACCTTTCCCTCACTTTTTCCTCAAACCAATAGTCATCATTAGGAACCTTATAACCTTCTTGCTCCCCTTTACCATAGTCCTCAATTTGGATAGGTGGGTTTTGGAATTGGGGTCTTTGGAGAGGTAGGTTTGGTCTTTGATTATTTGGTACTTGAAATTGTGGCATTGGATATGGTGGAGGTTAAGGTCTTCGGTACAAGGTATTTTGCATTTGATAAGTAGCATTTTGTAGAGGTATTTGGTTATGTGGAGGAGTTGGTCGTTGTTTAATGGGATTTGGCATTTGTAGGTTCGGATTTGGTGGAGTTTGAGTTCTAAGTCCTTCTTACTGGACTTGGTTCATTTGGGGATGTAGTGGTCTCTGTAGGTTTCGGTTAGGAGAGGTTTGGGCATGGTTTAGTGGCTGGTTTTATGGAACTCTTAGAGGGTAAAGCATTTGGTGGAGAGTTTCGGGTGTCACGATCATGGAAGAGTTGTTGGCTTGAACACTTGAAGACACATGGTAAGGATTAGGAGTAGATGGTCGTGAGTTCATCCCACTTTCAACACTATCAAGCCTTCCACCAATGGTGGTCACCTCACCCTTCAAAGAATTGAAATCTCCTCTCATATTGTCCATTTCACCCTTCAATTCTCGGCTTAGGGCATCCAACCGAGCCATCAAGACTCCCAAAACATCATTTCCCAAAGGTTAGGATGTGGTACCTTCGGTCTCCATCACAATTGTACCTAAAAAGAAGCAAAAACCAGAAAAGGGAAAACCTACAAAACGAACAAACACGTTAGTTCAATAAAACCTCACCACACTCACACTCGAATCTCACCTCACACTTGGTCTCACAAGTGTTAAATACTTGGCAATACTTGGCAATACTTGGCAACTAAATTGAGTGGTGAAAATTCTTTGGCCCAGAATTGATATTTTTTATATCACTCAAATAAAAATGATGTACGGACTTGAACAAACAAACTACTACGAATTAAAACGACAAAAGCACACAAAAATTGAAGACACGAAACAAACGGACTCAAAACTAATTACCAAACTAGTAGGTAATTACTAGCTTACTAATTAGGAATAGAATTAACTTATAAGAAACTAGAATAAAAAATTTGAAACTAAGAAATCTAACTAAGAACTCAATTTGGCCGTTGAGCTATGATGACATGGAATTCAATGATTGGACGTTGAGTTTTCCATTTTTTTTTCAACCCAAAATTTCAAGTCTTGGCCTAGAACACCCTTGGAGAAGAAGAATTTCATTTGGGAGGGAAAATTAAAGGTTTGAAAGCCTTTTTGGAGCTTCAAATGAATTCAAAAACAATGGTCCCCCCTTTGTACTTGGATTGTACTTAGAATTGTACTTTGATTATTCCTTTGTCTCTTCTTTCTTTTGGATGACTATGAATATACCAAGGAATATTCCTTTACAAACACGAAGTACACCCTCTCTCCTCCTTCTTTTTGGATCAAATGCACCTCTTGAATATTCTTTTCCAACAAGATAAGAAGAGGATTGAAGAACAAGATGAATATTCAAGAGTTGACCAAAGTTTGACCCTCTATCAAATGAACCCAAAATTTGGATTTTCTTTTAGATCTATGTTCCTTAGGCCAAGATGAACTCAAATATCAATAAACCAACAACAACCAACGTCCAAAATGTAAAGACCAGATGAATCTAGAGCTTAAAAGCTTCAAAGTGCCATATCCATGGAGGTCTTAGCTCAAAATCAACCAAATCTTTTTCCAAGTGTAGATCTAGACTCCCTAGGTGTTAGAGAACAAGAATATAACACAAGAAACTTCCAAAACAAAGTAAAATCATGTAGATCTAAGTCTTTAGGTTCAGATCTACAACACAACACAACTAGACACCATTTTTTGTGATTTTCTTTTAGATTTGACTCTTTTTTGATGAGATTTTCTTAATAAGGACACTAAAACTAAGATTTAGGGATGTAGGAACAACCCTAACCAAGGCTTTGATACCAAATAACAGCCTACAAGCTATATAAAACTGAATCTAAGGACTAATGACACAAAAATAAGCAACCACAAGACAAAGATAAGTAACACATAGAAAGGAGATGAAGAAGAAGATTGCATAAATGTAAAATAGATAATGAAACATAAACTACCTTTAATGATTAGCACCTAATTTTGTATCAAAAAACTAGACACACTTCACCATGGATGGATAACACTTCATTCTTAGGTTAACCAAAGGAATTCACACTCCCTCAATCACACCTTTCTTGTCAAATGTTCAACACAAATGAAGAACCCTTCAAATGCATTCAAACACTCCAATTTTAGTTTCTCTAAGCTAAGAAGACTAAAACTACAATCTAAAGAGTAATCTTTGAATATTCTTCAAAAAACTACTGAAAAGAGAAGTAAAATTGTCTATTTATACTATTACATAACAAAGGTCAAAATGCCCTTAATTAATAAGGGAATGGGGAGCCTCTTGGGTGTTAAATTATAGGGTAAAAAGTCCTTCTTTCCCTTCAAGTGAGGCACCTCTTGAGTGTAGTGGTTCCCTTCTCCTCCTTCAACTTGACAAGACTTTAAAAAGCTCCAAACACTTGCCAATTCCAAAGTTTGAACCTTTGTCCATGCCTTGTACTCTTTTATGCTCTTCATTCTTGTATTAGGGGGTGTCTAGAAAAGGTCTAAGTTCCTATGTCTAAAAGGGTGAAAATAAGACCTAAGACAGTAGAATGCGTGTTCATGGGATATGATAAAAGTAGTAAAGCATGTCAGTTTTTGGTTTATCAATTTAAATATCCGAATATCAATTAAAATATGGTAATTGAATCAGATAATGTTGAATTCTTTGAACATATTTATCCATATAAATCTAGAAATGAATAGTCTAATGGGTATCTAAATGACCTCGAGATGAACCAAGTGAGGATGTACATAATGATTAGAATCCAAGACATAGTACACGTCAAATAACATCAACTTAGTTTGAATCAAATTTTGTAATATTTCTCTTATAAAATGAGCCTCAAACAGTTAAAAAAGCGATTCCATCATTGTTGACACCTAATTTTTGCCGTCCACGACTAAATTTAATCCTAATTTTCTTCAGTTTTTAATAAACCAAAATAATTATTTCATCCAAAAAAAAACTTAAAATATTTTTCATACGTGATTTTGTCATTTTAAGTAGCGATTATATACTATCATGTTCAGTTATACGAGATTATATAATTTGTTACTAAAATATTTATTTTACAAAATATCGGATTTAATTAAGGCTTATCTTGAAAATAAATTCAAATGATTAAAATCTTAATTTAAATATAATTTATTCTCAAAAATAATTTATTTGTATAAATATGCATTCATTTTATTAAATCAAGAAGCTCGGGATAAAAAAAGTATTAATTTAATTTAGCCAATCTATTAGATTTGACCATAATTAAAAATTGATCATAATTGCAATGCAATTCGTCAATTAATTTTTAATTTGGTCAAAATAAATAAATATGGCTAAATTTTAAATTCCAATTGGGGTTATATTTTAAATAACCCCAAAATTCTCAAGAACTCTCATAACTTTTACCCAATTCCCACCAAAAAATAAATTCAAATTGCACTATTCCCCCCAACTTTGTCCTTTTCTAATTTTGAAATTCAAAGATTGTACTACATTGTACTCTTTCCCCCCACATTATCTTCCACCTCACATTATCTTTAATTTTTACATTCCAAAAATGCCCATAAATACTTTTTCTCCCACATTGGTAAATGACAAGAAATAAATCTCTATCCTTTCCTATAAATACTTTTCTCCCACATTGGTGGAAAAGGGAAACAAAATATCTCATTCTCTCCTATAAATACTACCACTACTTTGGTAGAGAGAGGAGGGGAGAAGGAAGAAAAAAAAGGCTAGAAAGGTGAAAAATTCTTTTAAGCAAAAATAGTTATTTTTATTTAGTAAAAATTTTTGTTTCATAAGTTGCTAGGCTAATCAAAATTTTTGAGTTGCCGGCGACGTTTTTCGGTGGTGATTGATTCCAACGAAGCTCGTAGTCTTGTTTTGCTTCCCCAAAAAAGGTAAACACACCTTTTTTTTATTTTAGTTTTTATTATTGTTTTCTTCTTCATCTTTTTTCTTCTTCGTAGTTCGTAGATATAATTTTGTTTGCTGGGATTGTATGTTGTAGATGGCCTTGAAGGCCCTAGGGCGTTGTGGTATCGATATTCTAATTATTTTCATGTTCATGATATAAAAATGAGCTAGCAATAGTTGTATGTGCCTTTTTTTACTTTATTCTTTGATTATTTTGTATAAAGTTTCAATCTTTGCTTAAAAGATGTATTTATGCTTTGTTTAAACTCATTGTTGTTGGACATATTTATTTTTAGTATGTAAAGTTATTATCTTTATGTTTAGAAGAATAGTTAATATTGAATGTTTTTTCTTTTCACCTTATTCTTTGATTATTTGAATAAAATTTAGATCTTTACTTGAAAAACGATACTCAAGTCTTGTTTAAACTTATTGTTGGTAGATATATTTGTTTTTAGCATGTAAAGTTATTTCCTTTATGTTGAAAAGAATAGATAATATTGATTGTTTCTCTTTTTTTACTTTATTCTTTGATTATTTTGGATAAAGTTTAGATCTTTACTTGAAAAATAATACCCATGTCTTGTTTAAACTTATTGTTGGTAGATATATTTTTTATAGCATGTAAAGTTGTTTATTTTATGTTGGAAGAATAGTTATTATTACTTGTTGTGCCTTAATAAAAATAGTAATTAGTTAAGTCAAGAATTTGTCATTTGCTTACTAATTATTTTAATGGATTTCAAAACCCTCATATAAGATATGAAGTGCTAGCTTTATTTTTCATCCAAGATGTTTATTCTTCTTTGTTCACATTTTGTCTTTTCAAAATAATAAGAAAGTTCGAACTTTTGCGGCTAAATAAAATTATTTAGATATTTTTGACTCATGCATAGTATGATTGTGAAACTTTTGCTTTGCATTTTTTATTTGTTGACTCTCATTCTTGTGTAAGTGTGCTTATTCTTGTCATTCAAAAATTGGTTCTTGATAGTTTCTTTTACTTTGAAATATGTCACTTTTATGCCTTGAACATATATTAATTTCTTTATCTTTTCTTTGCATGCAAAAAAATATCTCGAGTCCAAATGGACTCCTCTCCTCTTGCATTTCATAATGGGTAAATGAGGCTCACCCCTTCGAGTCAAGTTCAAAGTTTAAAATCAAGGTCCACTACATGGCGTACGAGTGCTAGAATATAGACAAAGAAGGAAAATGGGTCAAAACCCATTGATAAGGTCACTAAGAGACTTGAAAAGTATCAATTTTTATTATTGTCTTCTTTTTATTTATTCATTTATTCATTCATTCATTCATTTCGGCCTCGAAGCCAAAGTTGTATTTAATACAGGTGGAGCAAGACTCGAGCCCAAGGCTCTAAAAATAGTTTAGGACCGGTGAAATGGGTCGGAAGCCCAACTAGACTAGGACAGGTCTTGTTGATTTGGGCCCAATGGCCTAAATCCTTTACTTTCTCCTCCCTTCCCCTTTTATGTGTTTATTTGTTTATTAGTTTTGTTTAGACTTATTTAAAATCCCTAGTAAGTCGCCTAAATCTATTTTACACAAGTCTTTTTTTGAAAAAAAATCAAATCACTATTTCAACAAATTAATCTTTTAGAAGTTAATCAAAAGACGATTTTCAAACAGTCCGGATAACTGCAAGTTATCGGACGTTTTAGGTGCCTAACATCTTCCTAAAACGTTAATAGGAACCGCTTACCTAGAATCTCTAACTTAAACGATTTTTCTGTTTTGAATCATTTGAAGTAACTTTTATAAAGTTTTCTTAATTCATTTTCAAAATTAAGTGGCGACTCTATTCAAAAGTCAAAATTTCTCCGCAAAACAATCGTCAGACTCATTCTTTTGGAAAGAGGTAGTCAATAGTGAGATTGATTCAATCTTAAGCAACCATACGTGGGATTTGGTTGATCTTCCTCCTGGGAATAAACCTTGATCTTCCTCCAGGGAATAAACCTTTAGGTTCTAAATGAATCTTCAAAAGAAAAATGAAAGTAGATGGTACTATTGACAAATACAAGGCAAGACTTGTAGTAAAAAGATTTAAACAAAAAGAAGGCCTTGATTACCTTGATAAATACTCGCATGTAACAAGGATAACATCAATTGGGATATTAATTTCCTTGGAGGCGGTATATGGTATTGAAATCCATCAAATGGATATGAAAACAGAATTCCTAAATGGAGAATTAGAGGAAGAAATTTACATGGAACAACCTGAGGGTTTTGTGGTTCCAGAAAAAGAAAACAAGGTGTGTAAACTTGTTAAGTCACTTTATGGACTAAAATAAACACCTAAATAGTGGCATGTAAAGTTTGACCAAACCATGTTGGCAAACGAGTTCACGATAAATGAATATGATAAATGTAAACGAGTTCACGATAAATGAATGTGATAAATGTCTTTACATTAAAAATACTCCAAATCACCAAGTCATTATTTGTTTGTACGTAGATGGTATGTTGATCATCAATAGAGACATTTCTAAAATAAATTCTACGAAATGAATGCTTGGGAGAAAGTTTGATATGAAAGTCCTTGGAGTTGCGGATGTGATCTTGGGAAGAAAAATCCATAAAACTCCACAAGGGTTGGCATTGTCACAGTCTCATTACATCGAAAAAGTACTTAACAAATTCAAGTAGTTGGAATTCGGTATTTCCAAGACTCCATTGGAAGTGATCTTTGCACTTCAAAAGAATAAGGGTAAAAGTGACTCACAGTTGGAATACGCAAGAGTTTTGGGATGCGTAATGTATATCATAAATTGTACACGACCAGACATAGCATGTCCTATTAGTAAGTTGAGTCAGTACATGACTAATCCCAATAAAACTCATTGGATAGCAGTGAAAAGAGTTTTGGGGTACCTTAAATGCACTCAAGACTATGCTTTGCATTATAATAAATATCCTGTGGTACTTGAAGGATATAGTGATGCAAATTGGATCGCCGAATCGAATAAAATAAAATCCATAAGTGGTTATGTATTTACTATAGGTGGAGCAGTCTCTTGGAAATCGTCCAAATAGATATGTATTGTTCGCTCCATAATAAAATTTGAGTTTATCGTATTGGATAAAGCTAGTGAAGAAGCAGAATAGCTTTGAAATTTCTTGGAAGATATTTTGTATTGGCCCAAACCAGTAGCACCAGTATGTATAGACTGTGATAGCCAAGAGGCAATAGGTAGGGTAGAGAGCATAATGTATAATGGTAAATCTCGTCATATCATATGGAGACATACTACCATTAGAGAACTTCTCTCTAGTGGAATTATCACTGTTGACTATGTGAAGTCAAAAGATAATGTGTCGGATTCACTTACAAAAGGTCTATCTAGAGAAGAAGTTGAGAGAACATCCAGGGGAATGGGTTTATAGCCTAGGACAAGTCAGCATAGTGGTAACTCTACCTAGCAGACTGGAGATCCCATGAGCTAGGTTTAAGGAGATCAAAGAAAGTAGTGTCTCTATATACCCAATCCATTCTCATGATGTAGATAATGTTTAGTAAATAAGGATAAGACTTATGGTGTGAAGTCTTTTAATGATTATCTAAATTTAGCAGATTTGACCAAATAGTTTAATTTATAGGATTGAACGTTTAGAAATCACCTATGTGAGGGCGAAGTGGAAGCCGCTTCAAGGAGAATTTTAGTAAAGGTCTATTCTCTAAGCTCTCATGAGACCGGGATGTGTTCAAGGCTAAAACGAACAAAACTATGAGAACCATAAATGGTAAAAGGATGGTTGTGTGACCTATGTTATCTAGATGTACATTAGAGCTCGATGGTTCAAAAATATTAAATCTATCGATTGACCGAGTGTATCTGATGCATGTTTACTACAGAAAGTTCAAAGGAAAACCCACTTATCCAGATGCAATTAGTCTTTGCTTGATGATCACATACTTGTCTGTAAATTTTTATGAAAAAAGTAGCCATTCCCCATTTATATGGGAGATTTTTGGGTTCAAGAAAGTGTGAATGGAAAATGGAAGGCACCAAGTGGAAGGAAAAATTGAGATAACACTCAAAATAGAAAGTGTACTAAAAATGGGAAAGTCTACTAATTCTCCCACATAGGTAGGCGCATGAAACTTTCAAGTATTTATATTAAAAAACACGTACTCTACATAGTAAGTGAGACAAGAACCAACAGGTACCTCACGTCGTCGTCGTTGTCGCTCACTCATCTTAGCTTCGTATTTGGATTTTTCAAATGATCAATCGATGAGATTAAAATGCTTATGCATGCATAAACGTTGAACGTTGCTTCGAAGAGACACAACTCTTTGGATAAAAAGACACACTATTTAAGGAAAAAAGTGTCAGTTCGGATGGTTGTGATTGTTCATAAATAGATGCAATATTTTGAATGGACAGACATAACTTTTTCAAAGGATACACCTTTCCGAATAACCATTGCCTCCTTTCTGAAGAGGCACTTAATGGATATGTAAACCTACATTTTTCCACAGGTTTAGTAACAAAAAATTTTGCAATAAAAACATTTCTTGTCTTCTAAAAAACTTTGTGTGATCATCTCCCGTTGAGTGAGTTCGAAGAGAATTTGATTGTTTGAGGTACTGCTACTGTCGAGTTGTTAAGCCATTTTATCCTGGGAGGAAAATTCCGCAACCTCAGGTACTTGAGGGGAATTATTTCCTTAAGAATACTCCGTGAATTTGGAGGACTTGGCTTTTTCTGGTTTCATCTAATTTTCTTTAAAAAACTGAAAACACACTTCTTTGAAAGATTATTCTGATCATGTTTTGAAAGTGTTGGAAAACTTCATAAGTGTTCTTGATTTATACTTGAACTTGTGTTGAAGTAGTATTGCTAAAATACAGATTTTGTGTACCCAAAGAACAACAAAAGGAAATTAGTTCTTATTACTATAGACGTTGTCGTGTTTATAGAGCTCTCTATTGAAAATATTCCCAAGAGGATCACATACATGTACCTTATTTATTAATCACTTTAAAGACCATAAACATAAACGTCCATGCAGATGAAGTGTGCAAGTTTCGACGTCAAGGTGCTAATACCATTGGTTATCCTCCTCATGCCAACGTAATTGGACCGAACAGAAGTTTTGGTGTCGTGATTATATTCTATGTTTCTTTACCATGTATGTCTGAGGGATCCCTTTATTATATTATCTCCACTAGTACCTACCAAATATTTCCAGAGGATTTCATTCCTGTTTGTTCTTAGAGAAGTACTTGTTGATCTATGTGACACATTTCATGTTGAGACCAATCCAAGGGTTAAGAAGACTTTAAATTCTGGAGATATCCTTGTTCACGTTCAACGATGCTATGGGTAAAATGATGATCAGATTAGCATTTGAAGCATTTGTTTATGATTCTAGAAATATCTCGCAAATTAGCATTCGAAGCATCTGTTTACGATTCTAGAAACATCCCAAGATGTTTGTGTAATAACTCAGTTTTTTAATGAGAGATAAATGAGTAATTTTCCCTATATTATTAATATTAATTAAGAGAATTAAAGTGAGCAAGCCAAAAGTCAAAACCCTTCCCCTTGTTCAGTTTTTTTTCATGTATAGAAGGAGTAGAATAGGGCTTTTTGGTTCCTTTATATTTGGAAGAAAAAAAAACTTATTGTGGAAATTTTGAAAGAGTTCATAAGCAAAAACAAGGATCTTTGGAACACTGTTGCCAGTATTCAAAGTAGATTGAAGCCATTGGTAGTTATTTGAGTGGTGTTCTATGCGTTACGAGATTGAGAAACTTTTCATTAGCAAGGTAAGTAAGACTTTAAGCTTTGAGTGCTTGCTTTTCAAATTTATTTTTAAAAATGTATTTTTTTTTTGCCCGATTCATGTGTTGGTACAAGCGTGTGCTTGGCAGAATCAATGGTCTTCAAGGCCAGCTGCATACACTTTATGTTCAAGAATTCTAAAATTCCCTTTATAACTATTTCGTGATGTGATATGATTGTGTACTATGAGATTGGGGCATTGTACATGCTTCCTTGAGTATTGTGTATACTTCTTGGTTCTAATGGGGCATTGTGTATTCTTCCTTGAATAATGTGTATGCTTCTTGGTTCTAATGGGCATTTTGTATGCTTTCCTTGAGCATTGTGTATGCTTCCTGATTTGATATGGGACATTGTATATACTTCCTTGAGCATTGTGTATGCTTCTTGAATTGATATGGAACATTGTGTATGCTTCCCAAGTATTATGTATACTCTTGATAAATTTAGCGCATTGTGTATGCTGTCCAAAACTTCTGGTATTGGTTAATTACTTTGATAAGTACGTGGTATAAATTATATTGAGATATATAGTTCCTGATGAATAATTATTGGGTCTCATTGGTCATCTTATTATGATATAATTCCTGTGTGTAATAACTTCACGTTCTTGGTGTTCTACGCGTTATGAGATTGGGGAACTTTTCATTAGCAAGGTAAGTGAGACTTTAAGCTTTGGGTGTTTGATTTTCAAATTTATTTTAAAAAAGTGTTTTGTCTGCCTGATCCATGTGTTGGGACGAGCGTATGTGTAACACCCTATATTATTCTTGACTTAATTCAGCTCTTAGTTGTATGCATAGGGGGTTTAAGGCTTGAAAATTTTTCTAAGTATTGGTAACTTAGTCATCTCTTAAGCCTCTTAACTTTAAAGATTTTTAAATTGGTCTTTTCGACCCCAAGGCATTGGTTTTTGAGTTAATTCATGTTCAGGGGTGTAAGGAGCATATTTCGGGGAAGTTTTGAATTTCTTGGATGAGGGTTGGGTCGTGTTTGGATTTTGATTCCAGTACCTCACCCGATAGCATCGCGTTGCGGTGCCTATAGAGATGAGGCCCTCATTGTGTCGTGATGGCTCTTTAAAACACATTTCAGTTGCAAACTTAATTGCTTGAGGGAAAATGGAGTCTTTTCCCTTCAACCCAATTCGTCCAACCCCAATTAAAAATCATCAATTATGGCATAAATTGCCCATTTTCTCCAATTTTACTCTCAAACAAATCCTTCCCTTTTTCCCAAGAACAAGAATTTAAGCCTTTTAAGTTCAAGATTCTCAACAAAGTGTAAAGATTAGGGTTTAATCCTTCAATCCAAGAAACTTAAGGTACGTAGGGCTATCCTAAACTTTATGCGCATGGTGTATTTGTTTTTAGAAAGTTTTAAAGTTATGAAATCATTTATTTACAAAGGGTTTTGATAACACTTTAAAGAATATTCATTATGAATCTATTTAGATGGCATAACATTTTAGTCTTGAGGATTTCATGGAATTGAATCATGTTCGTATATATATATAAGTAGTTTTAGTTTTATGATGTCGGGTCGAGTAGAGTCCTTTTTATGGGTGTGTGACGCACCATACTTATAAGGAGTAAGATACTAGGCATTTTGGAATGTCTCTCTTTTCTTCATGTTCTATCTCGTGCTATAGAGTTTGAATGTCCCCTAACTTATGATTTCTAATATTTCAAAGATTGATCATGCCTCCCCATAGATCTAATGAACAGAATACCCAAGCTGATGATGTACGCTCTAATCATAAGATGCAGACCCGTAATAGATCTTGTACGCCAGAGTTTGTTGCTACTCTAAGAGTTCCTCCAGTCCAAGCTAGTCCACCTCGGGCTCCTCGATCTGGTGTTAACTATACCAGACTTCCCAAAGAGAAGTATTGAATATTCTGACAGTCTATCCATATGATTGCTTAGCTTATATCTTCTCAGGACCATCGAGCTAAAGCTGTGGGCTCTGTGTCTGGCTCATCTAAAAATACTTGGGTTATCCAATTCATGAGGCTGAACCCATCGACCTTCACTGGAAAAAATATTGAGGAGGACCCCAAGGGTTTATTCATGAACTGGAGATGATTTTTAGGGTCATACATGCTAATGGGGCTGAAGGGGTTGAGTTGGAAGCCTATCAGTTGTCGGATGTAGCTAACTAGTGGTATAATGAGTGGGAAAATTAGAAGGGTAGAGATGCTAAAGCTTCTGTGTAGGGTGAGTTTGTGGAAGCTTTTATGGATCATTTTTTTTTCAGGATCTAAGAGAAGCAAAAGCTAAAGAATTTGTGAATTTGAAACAAGGAAAGATGAGTGTCAAAGAATATACATTGAAGTTCATCTAGTTGTCCCATTATACTCCAGAATTGGTGGGTAACATGAGGTCTCATATGAGAAAGTTTGCGTCTATTCTCTCAAATAATTTAGTGTTAAAATGTAAGGGGGTAATGTTGATTAAGAACATGGATTTCTCCAGGTTATCAGTTTATATGCAGCGGGTAGAAGAGGAGAAGAAGAGATTGGCTGGGATAAGGGAGAAAGAAAAGCAAGCTAAAAGATCAAGATTTGTAGCTCAGAATGCTACTCAGCAGCAAGGTGGCAGGTCAGACCAGAGATGGTCTAAGAAGAAATTTTGGAGCAATGCTTAGTCTTCGGCTAGTGCCCCGATACCCAGACCTTCAATTGATCAATGGTTTTATAACCCTCAACTTAAAAGTGGTTGAAAGATACAAGGTACTCAGTCCCAAAGTAGTGTGGCCCAGCCATATCAGTCATTTCCATAATATGGAACTTGCGGTAAGCGTCACCCAGGGAAATATTTGTTGGGTAGGATGGTGTGCTATACTTGTGGTCAGTCAGGTCATTTTCAGAGAGACTGTCCTTCATCTAGAGGAAATGTTAGAGGTGCTAAGTCCCAGTCAAATTCTATAGCTCCACCACTAAAGGGTAATACTTCTGCTACTGGAGGTGGACGCAATCAGTTATATACTTTATCTAACCGCCAGGATACAGAGGCTTTGCCAGATGTTGTTATGGGTATGTTATATATATTTTCTCCCATGATGTATATATGTTACTTAACTCGGGTTTACCTTCTCCTATGTGACCCCTTACATGGAAGTTAGTTTTGATTTTGAACCCAAAAATATTCCAAAACCCTTTTTTATTTCCACCCCTATTAGTGATTCTATTGTGGCTAGAAGAGTAGAAATTGTGTGGTGTCTATTTGTTATCGAGATACTGTGGTTGATCTGTTGGAGTTGGATATGATTGATTTTGATGCTATACACTGTGTTTTGCCGATATGGATTTTATTATGTCCCAAGATAGGGATTATACGTTGAACCTGTTCCTTTTGACCTATCAGAATCAGAATATCCAACCCTTGCGGCAAACTTGGGCTAAGGGCTTAGTCGTTGAGTCAAGGACGGATACCATATAGCCCGTGGGATTATAGAATTGTAGGGAGTACCACCTAGCTCAAAGTAAGACAAAGAGTCGAGTTGAGTTTCGTATATATGTTTTGAAGCCTACTGATTATGTCCATGTATTTTCAAATACTTTATGATGACATATTTTTATGAAATACTCTCACTTATGTTGTATATCAGTATTGTGTTTTTTGATTGTTCTACGTACCAATACCTTTGTATATTGACCCTCCTATATTTCAGGATCTGAGGCTCAGTCCCGTGGTCCCACTAAGTAGTAGATCATTTTTAGACATTTGGAGTTGGTGAGACTCTCTTGTTTTGGAAGGCCTTGTTCTATGTGATGTTTTCATGTGGTTTTCGTTCATGGTCCGACTGGGGGCCTTGTCCCGATTTTAGACAAATTGTTATTTTTTCAATCTAGTAGATATTTTGCAGACTTGTTTTTAGATGGTTTTGGGTTTTTCTGAACTTACCTTCTGTATTATTATGTTAAAATAATAAGATGACGATGTTTCCAATTCACTTTCTCATTTTTTGTGATATATGAATTATCTATATGATTACAAGTTGAGGGGGCTCTCTAGCCTTTACGGTTCGGGATGCCCGTCGCGGTCAGGGCCTCAGTTTGGGTCATAACAGTACACTTGGAAGAATCAATGGTCTTCAAGTCCAGCTTCATATACTTTATGTTCAAGAATACTAAAATTCCCTTTATAAACTATTTCATGATGTGATACGATTGTGTACTATGAGATTGGTACATTGTGCATATTTCCTTAAGTACGATTGTGTACTATGAGATTGGGGAATTGTGCATGTTTCCTTTAGTATTGCTTATACTTCTTGGTTCTAATGGGTAATTGTATATGTTTCCTTTAATATTGTGTATTTTTCTTGGTTCTAATGGAGCATTGTGTATGTTTCCTTGAATATTGTGTATGCTTCTTGGGTCTAATAGGGCATTGTGTATGCTTCCGTTGAGCATTGTGTATGCTTCTTGATTTGATATAGGACATTGTGTATGCTTCCTAGAGTATTGTGTATACTCTTGATATTTTTGTCGCATTGTGTATGTTTCCCGAAACTCTTAGTGTTGGTTAATTACTTTTAATTACAAATTGTGATAACTATTTGGTATAAATTGTATTGAGATATATAGTTCCTTATGAATGATTGTTGTGTCTCATAGGTCATCTTTTTATAATATAATTCCTATGTGTAATAATTCCACGTTCTTGGTGTTGTTGTATTTTCTAATGCATGTCCCAGGTGTACTTAAAGTAGCGAGTCGGGGATCTTACTGGGTTATATTTTATATATAACTCACTCCTTACTTGCATGTCTGCAGATACCATCATAGAAGGTGAAACTAGTGGGTGACGATTCATTCGTAAGAATTCTATTGCTGAGGTGATCCTTCGCTTTGTTCGTGGAGGTTTTTGTTTCAGCTTTAGCCCTGTAGATTATATTTCTTTTTATTGGGTTTGCATGCCTGAAAGTTGGACTCATGTAACTCTATTTTAGATATTCCATGGTCTTAGTGTGGGATTTGGGATAGAGAATTAGTTATCGAGTGATTGTTGAATTTATAGTTTGATTATAAATATTTATTGAATTATCATTCGTTATTTGTTGATGATTTGAAATTGCACATACCTTATCATGGTGATTATTAACTAGTAAAGTGTAAGGAAGATTGATTCTCCCAATAGGTAGTGTTAGCAGATGTCGGTCATGCCTAGGGATTATTTTATAACGTGACAGTTTGGTGACGACTGGAGTGTTGCACCAGAGGTTTATGAGAGTGAAAATAAGGATAATCGTGGACCAAAATTAGTTATCTAGCTATAGGGAATAACAGCACTGGAATTAGCATATGGGAATTTACCTATGAGGAATCTTGTAGAATTGAATTATATAATCAAGAAGATAAGGGAGAAGAAAAATTTTCCAAAGTCACTTGAAAAGCTATTAATCACGAGGGGTAGGAAACTCAGAAAAATGATGGAATTTGTTAAACAAAATAAAAGGGTGTTTTCCGAGGAATTTGAGCATATGGTTCTTTCTTGTCTTAATGAGAATCTAAACGACAGGTCAATTGTTGGTGAACTTTAGAATAAAACATTCTTTACTACACTACTGAAAGGATTAAGCAATTTGTGGTGAGGTAGGAATCCAAGCCCTACTGATAATTGAGTAGTGGAAGATCGAAACAGAAATTAGAAATTTACATTCATATGGTGGTATGTAAGAGAAAAATTTAGGTATATTCAGGAAATTTAGGTAAATTGATGAATAGTTTAGGCAAGAAATGTTGGAGTTATTTTCAGTTTTGTATCATATGGTTTATATTCATGAAATTGAGATTTTGTTGAATTTGCTATCTAAGTCTTCGTTCTGTGTTGCGTCCTAGCGCATACGCAAGTGTACATGGCCATTAAAGTGTCCTTTAAAAGTCAAATATCGATCCCACGTGGACTTGGTTTAACAATAACCTAATTCTAGCTTTACTACTAAGATTAAACAAGTGTCAATATAACCAATAACATTTGAAATTTGGGAACTAAAAGTAACCGTAAATAATGCGATAACGTGAAGTGTTGGCAACAATAATGGGGATAAATCCAAAGGTCAAGTCACAAATAACAATCCTACTTAGCCATACAATCTCATTAGTTTAGTTAATTACCTTGATTGTTGATTCACAGGGTTGATAACATGACTATGGTCTTCCGAGCCTCTAATCGTCTATCTAACTAAGCCTTGCAACTACATCATTGAGCGGGGAGGTTAGAATTAAGTAAAATGCATTTATATTTCACCCCAAATATGAACCAAATGGGGAGAATTAGGTATATTCCTATCCTAAATGCAAATCTTAACTTCAATCCCTTGAACGTATAAGATTCCACTCCATATATTCCACGATCTAGTCTATTGTTCCTCCTTCCAGGTTCACAATAGAAATATAAGTTTATATTAAGGGTCATGAATCTATTGAATAGTAATAATAAGGATATATGAATAACCAAAAAATTATAACAATCTTAAACAAACTCAATTTAAAGCATAAGCAATCACGTTCTTGGCCCCAACCATAGAATAGGTTGTTTAGCCGTTCATGGTCTTACAATGAACTGTAATTAAGAAATTCATGTATAAAAAACAAAATTAAACTAAATCAAATAAATAGAACCCTATTTAAAGCTTCCTCAAGTATATTTCAAGCCCCAAAAGTAATCCAATTTGTGTACAACAAGATAGACATGTTCTATTTACATTAGGACAAAAGTTGTCCGTTTTGCGGCCATGGGCATGCCACGCTACTGTTGCTCTGAATTTTGGGGCATGGCACATCCTTAATGTAGACACATACTATTTTTTACAATTATTTTTTTTTAAGTGTGTGTAATTCCCTTATCCATGAGTTCCAAGGACATGACACGCCCATGTGCTCAAAAACATCCGATTTCGACATCTTGAACTCCTTCCTTTTGCCTTTGATTGCCTCGCTTCTTGGGTGTCTTTTCACTTCAATTACAGATTTTTTAGCTTCCCAAAAATTATATTAACATCATAAATGGTATCCTATAACATAAAAAAGGACTAATTAGTGCACACAGTACAATAGAATCCATCGAGTTACACTAGAACAACACATAGCTCAAGCTAGTAACACTAGTTCCCTCGTCAAAACTCTAATTGATAATTTTGGTTCCAAATATGTTTTGAACACACATTAAACTTTATAAACAAATAATTTAATACATATATGCTCAACTATACCATTATCAACCCTTTACACACACTATAATCCATTGAAATAAATTAGGACAACACATAGCTCAAGCTAGTAACATTAGTTTTCTCATCTAAACTCAAAGTGACCAAATTGATTCTAAACTTGTGTGAAATACACCTTAAACATTTTAATCAAGTATTTTAACACATGGAAGCTCAATTATATGAATATCACCTTACTACACACACAAGAAGTCCTCAATAGAAGGATAACCGAGCATAGACTATGACACTTGGGTGCATAAATCCACCTAAGATCTTCAACCCAAACTTAAGGACTTGTCCGTCCTCGAACAATCCTTTACATTAAGCAAAATATAAGGAAGATTCCAATATTACTAATACAAGTAAGATACTCAATCTATCACTATAATGACTACACGCATAGCAAGTTCTACAAAAAGCATGTTCTATACAATTGAAACTTATGAACACTACTCCAAAACATCCTAACCTCAAGAATTAATTCCACCAAGTTGAAAAATTCATACATATTACTCAATCAAACAGATCATATAAGTCACCTAACTATCATCAAACATGCACCTTCACCACTAAAAGTTACCCATATTCACTCACAGAGATGCAATTTATCACAAGAATGGGTATAAGAATCAAATTACGCTTACTCTTACAAAGAATTCTCATGTCACGCAAGATGTACCATAGGCTTGACCATAGTGTAGTACTCTACTAATATCAAAATATTAAGGCTTAAGATTAAGACTTTAAGGGGTGTAATGTAGGCTAAGGGACAGGTAGGAACTATTCTGGCCAATAATAGTGACTATCTTTCCTAAGCGCTTTAATACATCACATTCAATATTGAACTCTTTTCTAAACAACCAAACTTTCACCACCTCTACCTTCATACATCTCTTTTGTTTTGACCGATCTCTTTAAGCTAATTTGCATATACAAAGTAGAGAGTATTCTTTATCATACATGATTCAATTTTGTATAATTTTCTTTCTTTTCATGACATCACTCCTAACTACAACACTTTAACTTTTTCACACCACTAGATACACTTTTGGGGCTTCACTTTCACCTCTTTCCTTCTTAAATTTTACGCTCCTTAATCTAATTAATTTTTCAACTAAATTATAAGGAGCTTTGGATCAATTTATGGTCAATCAAAGAAGGGGAATAGACTACATATAAGGCTACCAAATAATATAATCTAAAGGCTCAACGGGGCTAACAAAGATCATGTAACAAGGATAGACAGAAGGTGTATGAAGCATGGATATCAAAGAAATTCCTATATCATCTCCCAAACTCACATTCTTTATTTTGCTTTGTACACATACCAGGAAAGTTCTAGACAACAATATGCAACAAGGAATACAAAAAAAGACCTCACATCACAGATGTAACATGTGAAAATCAAGTAGGACCATTATATATTCTCAACCAAGCAATAGCACAAATTCAGAATTATCACACAAACTCATATAAAAGAGCCTAAGAGTCTCAAAAGTAGTCATTCAATATAATCAACATGCTTTCATATTCCAAACCACTTACATTATATAATCACACATAACAACTATAAAGAACATCCCACTTATTCCTAACACAAATATTTTAAAATTTACTCCTAAAAATAAAAAAGGGATACTGGGTTCAAAAGGCGGCCTCAACAAAGATTCAAAAAGAAAAATCAAGGGGTAGATTAAGTGTGCCCCTACTAGATTGATACAAACAAAAGCCAAAAACTAAAAACTAACAAAGGGAAAATATTTTTGTAATTTTTTTAAATTTAGTCAAAAATTAACAAAATGAATGAAAACAAACCCTATAGCAGTATTTCACCTAAATAATGGGAAGATTTCTCACCCTACACTTAAGAACACATTGTATCCCTAAAGTATAACTCAAAAGAAAAGATAGAAATATTTCCTGGAGCCTCTAGGCCTAGCTAGTAGCTATTTATAATCAATGAGGTTGGGTGGACCCCACAGCCAGTCTGCTCCTTAGCTTATATTTCCAGTACTAAAACTTTCCATCAACTTGAGACTCAAAACAAATATAAAAAAGATACTGAAGTAAAATACCTATCTTAACTTAAGTTGCCTCCCAAATAGTGCTTGATTAGGGTTGCGGCATAACCCACATCACTACTCTTAATCCATATTTCTTCATCTACTTCTTTATACTCAGAGGCCATATTCTTACTCTTTTTTGACCTCTTAAGCTTGTACTCTCAAGGTATGCATCTTTTACAATAATAGTCTTTTTAGGTAATTCTTTCAGTTTCTAAATTTTGGGTTTACATAGTGGCTTGGGAAACTCAATGAGTTAGTCTGGAGAGGTCATTGGTGGTTTTGCATCCTCTACCCCACACTCATCTACTTCCATAACTGTGATCATACACAAATCCTTATGGTGCAAAGGTAGATTGAGTGGTGGTGTGGTGTGGAAACATAATACTTGCGATGCTTAAAATCATGAATTTATGCATGTACTTAAGGTGTTTTGTTGGATATAATGCACTTTGATGTGAATTGCAGGCAAAATAAGTCTACAACAGTATTTAAACAAAAAGAGAAGAAAAAAAATTGAAAAAAGACCAACTTTGATTAGTGTACGAGTCAGCACCTGAGTCGTAGGTATTAGATATGACTTGTATGCTAAATCAAATAAAAACAAAACCAAAATCCAAATCAAGGAGCCAAGTATGAAGAAGATATGTCTCAAGCATCCAAGCCGTAAGAAAGGATACGAGTTGTATGCTAAAGTCGTGAGCATAACAGAATCTAAGATACTATTAAGGAGTTGAAGTGTCAAGAGTATACAAGTAGGAAGACTAAGTAAGACTCATATAGAGATATCATATATAAACCAATGTTCAAGACTTGAAAAGACGAAATTCCCAGGTGGATACAAGTTAAGGACACGAGTCGTACACTCAGGTACGACTCCTATAGAGATATCGTATGCTGAACAGAGTTGAAGCCTTGGGAAGATTAGACACTGGAATGGATATGATAGGTAGGGTACGACCATAAGCTGAGGATACGAGTGAAAACTGAGTCGTATTGACTGCCGACTTAACTTTACCTTTCCCATTTTTAATAGAATTTGTATGTAATTTTGAGATACAATAAATACCTTAGGGTTTATCTTTCATCAGGTTACACTCTTGAACGTTCTTTTACAAATTTTAATAATTATTCTTGAGATTTTAGGGTTTTATTCAATTAAATACTTTAGAGTTTATTCATCTTATTCTTGTGTAATTGATTATGTGTGTTCTTCATTGATAATCATGGTTTCTTACGCAAACATGAGCAGCTAATCTTCTTAGCTAGGGTTGTGGGAACCCTGGCAGATTAACTACGTAGAGAAAGTGTGAGACTTAATTATTGTAGGGTCTCTGCATGTATCTTATTTCTCCTTCATAATAATTAAACTCATAGCAGCTGCAGATGCTTGAGAACACCTGTATTCGCATCCACTCAAAAACCAAGAAGCTTGCAATTGGGAAAAAAAGATTAAGATAGTGATTTGGGATACGATAACCAAGAATTCTATCTTATCACTTGATCCTACCCAGACAAGTGTAACTGAGGCCGTAGCAAAGGGAAACAAGGCAACACCTTGAGACGATAACCAAGTACAGTGTGAAATTTATCTTTTAGATTATCCGACAATTGATAATACTTATCTTGTAGGCTTTTCATGCAGAACAGTTAGGTTGATCATGAGAAATTTATGGAGTTAAGAAGTAGGGGAAACATAAGACTTGCATTCATCTTAGATTGATTACAACTCAAAAGCACTCAAGAATTGGTTACTATTTGCAATTGATAACAAAATCCCCCTATTTACTTTCCTGCACTGCTCATGGATTACATCAAGGAAAGTAACTATTCACATTTTCCCAATAGGATTGATGTTTATTATATTTACAATCGCCTGCATCATACTTCTAGTTGAGGTATAATTTTGGGCGATATCAATTTTTTGCGTCATTGTTGGGGAAGACGGTTTAAGTGGTGAATTGAATTGGTGAAGTTCACAGATTTTTATTCTCCATTTTTCTTTGGCATATGTTAGTGTATGCCAAGTACGAAGAGTATAGGCAATCCCTTACTCCCTTTTAATCTAGAACCAAAGAGAATCCTTCAAACACCAAGAAAAATGTCAGGGCAAGTTCGTAAAGGGGTTTAAAATCCCCCATCGGTGGACCCAAATGCGGCACTCCCACATGTGCCATTATATCTGTAGAATATTGCAGACTTACAGACACAACAATTATTGAAGAAAGAATATAAAGAATCAGAAGAAGCCAGACTTGCTGCAAAGATGGTAGTCGCTCAACAAGGAGGATTGGTACGGCTGAGACAAGTTGTTGATCATCGAGTTTAGAGAGACAAGGCTCCATTTATTCCAACATATCAACACTTAGACCCATATGAATAGGATGAAGAAGATCTGGGTTATGTTGAGCCTATAGAGTTCGGAGTCATTGTTCCTCCTTCTTTAGCCCTTAATGTGATGTTTGATATTACTAATGATATAATTCAATTGTTGAATATGAAGGGTGTGTTTTCGGGAGATTCTAAGGATGACGCAAACATGTACCTTACAAATTTTCTCAGGATATGTACAAATTTTAATATTTTAGGGGTTAATCAAGAAGCATTAAGATTAAAGTTGTTCCCACTGGAGAAGCATCACTATGGATAGGGGAACTCCCAAAAGGATCTATCACTACTTGGCATGAGTTGAAGACACAGTTTCTTAGTAGATTCTTCCCTCCTGCACGGATGTTACAGTTGAAGGATAAAATTTTTAATTTTAGATAGCTACCTGCAGAGTCTATGTATGAGGTGTGGTTTCAATTCAAGAAGAAGATGAGCATGGTACCAAATCACATAATCAGAGGATCTAAATTGTCTGAGACCTTTTATCGATCATTGAATAATAGTTCAAGAGCTATGATAGATACTATTTTGGGAGAAGTATTTATGCATCTTTGCTAGAAAGCTACACAAGAAATGCTAGATGATATAATGGTTACCAATAGAGGATATCATACTCGAGATTTGGAATGTGGTGGTGCTATTATGTTATTAGAGCAAGAAATACGTACGAAATAGTGAATGACATGGTATCACAAGAGGTTGAACAACTTTGTACAAATATTAGGTTATTTATAAAACAATTTGTGTCAATGAGTAATGAAAAGGTGAATGTAGTAGTGTCACAGGGGTATACCTCCAAACCATTTGAGATCGAATCTGAAGAAGAGAAAAAGTATCTTGATCGTAGATTGGTGGATTTTGAGCCCAAGGGCAAAGGAATCAAGGTTGAAACTATTATAATGATAGATATAGATATAGGAGTTGAGACAGATATAGTGATTGACGGCGTAAGAAGGACTATAAGGAGAAAAGTGACAAATATAATACACTAGGTAATTGAGATACAGAGTCTAAAATAGAGGGACTTTTGGCCAAGTTGTTCAAAGGGTAAGAAAGTCAAGAAAACTACTTGAAGGATATCAAAGTTGATCTATCAGGATTGAACCAGAAAGTTGAGTCACATGCTACGACAATCAAGCAGTTGGAACAATAGTTTGGTCAGATGCCATCCATAGTGAATCAGAGACAACCTAGCCCTCTTCCAAGAAATACGGTGGTAAATCCCAAAAATGATAGTCAATGCCGTGCCATTACCACTCGGAGTAGTAAGGTTACTACAGATCTACCTGTACCCATAGCTGATAAGCAGAAGAGTGAGGATGAGTCGGTTGATATTAAGAGCAGCAGCAAGCCAAATGAAGGAGAAAAAAGGCTACAGAGCCTGTGCTGAAGCCCATTCCAAGACCACTTCCTCCCTATCTACAAATATTAAGAAAGAGACAATAAGAACGTAAGTATAAAAAAAAATTTATCTGTGTTAAAAGAGTTAACTGTCAACATACCATTTGTAGAGGCATTAGATCAGACGCCAGGATATGCAGAATTTATGAAGAAATTGAGCACCAAGAAAAGGTCAGTCAGTTATGAACCTGTTAAGAATATTCATTATTGCAGTGTTGTAGTCACTAGATCTTTGGTATATAAGAAAAAAGACCCTGGAGCTTTCACAATACCTTGCGCTATTGGGTCTTTCAACTTCACTCGAGCATTATGTGATTTGGGGGATAGCATCAACCTCATACCCTTTGTTGTATTCAAATAGTTTGAGTTGGAAGCTCCCAAACCAACTACCATGAGACTAGTAATGGCGGATAGGACAGTAAGAAGCCTGTTGGTATCCTTTATGATGTTTTTGTAAGAGTGTCTTCTTTTATACTTCCTGTTGAATTGAGCACCAAGAAAAGGTCAGTTATTTATGAACCTATTGATAATATTCATTATTGCAGTGTTGTAGTCACTAAATCTTTGGTATATAAGAAAAAGGACCCTGGAGCTTTCACAATACCTTACGCTATTGGGTCTTTTAACTTCACTCGAGCATTATGTGATTTGGGGGATAGCATCAACCTCATACCCTTTGTTGTATTCAAATAGTTTGAGTTGGGAGCTCCCAAACCAATTACCATGAGACTAGTAATGGCGGATAGGACAGTAAGAAGCCTGTTGGTATCCTTTATGATGTTTTTGTAAGAGTGTCTTCTTTTATATTTCCTGTTGATTTTGTTATATTAGATTGTGAAGTGGACTTTCAAGTACTGATTATTTTGGGAAGACTATTTTTGGCTACAGGTAGGATGTTGATTGATCTGGAGAAAGGACATCTGATGCTATGACTCAATGATGAATAGGTGACATTCAATATATACAAATTTATGAAGTGGACTGATAAATTGAGAGTGGTGGCTATGATTGATAAAGATGATAAGGAGACATATTCCTTCCATGATGTTGATATAGTTACTCTATGGGATGATGGTTCTGATAAGATTATTCCTATTGAAGAGAGGCAAGGTGTCAAATCTCTTATAGCTGTGATTATGAATTTTAAATCTGATGGTATCGAGGAGTATAAGGAGTTAGTGGGTGTGTTGTATAGTGATGGTTATAATTATGCACCAAAGAAGCTTGATCTATATTTAAAGAATCGAACTATTCCACCTGCGCGCTTATCCATTAGGAACCACCGGTGTTAGAGTTGAAGGCCCTCCCATCTTACTTGCAATATGCATTCTCGGGGGCACCCAATACTTTATCGGTTATTATTACAGTTGATCTGAGATAATTAGAGGTAGAAACATTATTGTCAATATTGCAGAAGTTAAAGAGGGCCATTGGATGGTCCATTGCAGATATTGTGGGTATTCCCGCCTGGTTTGTATACTCACCAAATTCAGCTTAAGCCAGATTGTGTTCCATCTATTGAACATCATTGTCGACTCAATCCTCTTATGCATGAGGTGGTTCAGAATGAGATCATCAAGTGGTTAGATGTTGGTGTTTCGTATCACATTGCTGATATCAAATAGGTGAGTCTAGTTTAATGCATACCAAAGAAGGGCAGAATAACTGTTGTACCTAATATGAAGAATAAGCTAGTGCCTATGAGACCAATCACTGGATGGAAAATGTGCATGAATTATAGAAATCTAAATACATAGACTCAGAAGGACCATTTTTCTATGTCGTTCATGGATTAGATGTTGGACCAGTTAGCAGGCAGAGGATGGTACTTTTTTCTTGACGGATACTCAAGTTATAATTAGAGCACTATTGTGCATGAGGACCAAGAGAAGACTACCTTTACTTATCCTTATAGGACCTTTTCATACAAACGAATGCCATTTAGGCTATGCAATGCTCCAGCCACATTTCAGAAATGTATGATGTCCATTTTTCTGATATGGTCGAAGACACTATCGAAGTTTTTATGGGTGATTTTTTAGTTATTAGTGATTCTTTGGATGACTGCCTTATTCACTTGGTAAAGAATCTACAAAGGTGTGAAGAATGCAACTTGGTACTTAATTGAGAGAAGTACCATTTCATGGTCAAAGAAGGAATTGTGCTTGGGAAATAAATTTCAAAGAGAGGCATAGAGGTTGATCGAGCGAAAATTGAGGTGATTGAAAACTTACCTTATCCAATTTCTGTAAAGGGAATTCAAAGTTTTCTAGGGCATACAGGTTCTAATAGGCCATTTATCAAGTAATTCTCAAAGATTTCCAGTCCACATTGCAGCTTCTTGAGATGGAGGTAAACTTTGATTTTGATGATGCATGTAAAAAGGCTTTTGAAAGCCTAAAAGAGACGTTGGTGTCTGCTTCAGTCATTGTGTCTCCTAATTGGTCTTTACCGTTCAAAATTATGTGTAATGCTAGCAGATTGGCCTTAGGGGTTGTACAAGGCCAAATAAAAGAAAAGATCTTTCATCCTATCTACTATGCTAGAAAGGCACTAAATCTTGCTCAAAAGAATTATACAATGACAGAGAAAGAGTTATTGGCAGTGATCTTTGCCTTTGAAAAGTTTAGATCTTAATTGATTAGGACAAAGGTGATTGTGCACAAAGACCATGTGGAATTGTGGTACTTAATGGCTAAGAAGGATGCAAAGCTGAGGCTTATCTGTTGGGTGCTGCTGTTGTAAGAATTTGATTTCGAGGTGAAAGACAAAAAAGGCACAAAAAATCAAATTGCGATCACTTATCTAGAATAGAGGATGAAGCTATGCAAAAGGTTGCTAAGGTATTGGAAATTGAGGACAGTTTTCTAGATGAACAAATATTTGCAGCTTCCCAAGATCTAATTCTATGGTTTGTAGATTTTTCAAATTACATAGCAAGTGATCTAGTCGTAGAAGATTTTTCATATCAGCAAAGGAAGAAGTTCACGTACGAGGTAAGAAATTTTTTTGGGATGACCTTTATCTTTTCAAAATTTGTGTAGATGGAATCATTCGCAGATGCATACCTAAAGTGGAGATGATGAGCATACTTGAAGCTTGTCATTCATCGCCAGTTGGTGGTCATCATGGAGGGGACCGCACAGCTCATAAGATCCTGCAATGTGACTACTATTGGCCAACCATATATAAAGATGCTCATGACTATGTTGCTTCTTGTGATCAACCAGCGACAAGGCACTATTTCTATAAGACATAAATTACCTATGACCCCTATTTTAGAATTGGAAGTATTTGATGTAAGGGGCATACATTTCATAGGACTTTTGTGAGTTTGTGTGGCATGAAGTACATACTTGTGTATATTGACTATGTTTCAAAGTAGGTGGAGTCAATTGCACTTCCTAACAATAATGCAAGGAGTATCACCATATTTTTTAGGAAGAACGTCTTCTCTCAATTCGGTATGCCACGTGCCATTATTAGTGACGGAGGGTCATATTTTTCCAATCATCTATTCAAAAGTCTTCTTGAAAAATATGGAGTGAATCACAAAGTGGTAAAACTTATCATCCGTAGACTAGTGGACAAGCTGAAGTATTCAATAGAGAAATCAAGTCCATATTAGCGAAGACTGTGAATGCCAATAGGGCTGATTGGTCAAGAAAGTTAGATGACGCATTATGGGCCTACCTCACAGCTTATAAAACCACCAGAGGTACTTCACCTTATTAGCTGGTGTATGGCAAGGCTTGCCATTTTCCTATTGAGCTTAAGCATAAGGTACTATGGGTGTTAAAGAAGCTGAACTTCGAGTGAAAGAATGCAGCAAAAGCAAGGTTGAATAATATCAATGAGTTAAATGAATTCCAGCTCCGGGAATATGAAAGTTCAATAATTTATAAAGAGAAAATGAGGTTGCATCACGACCGCAAGATTGAGAACAGGGTTTTGAAAAGGGTGACCAAGTGCTACTATACAATTTCAGGCTTCATTTGTTTCCAGGTAAGCTAAAGTCAAGATGGCATGGTCCATTTATAATGACACGGGTGTATCCATATGGTGCTTTAAAAATAAAGAAGCATGGTGCAATCCCATTCAAGGTAAACGGGCAACGAGTAAAGCACTATTTGTGAAATATACAAGAAGTGAAAGAATTAGCTGACATAAACCTTGATGAAGTCTGAGTAATCAAGGAGATTGTGTTGTGCCACAACTTTAAATCAAGGGCTGCATAAGAGGCAACCCATGAGGTTAGTTGGTGAAATCTAAGTATCTAACTTAACCACGTTGTGCTGCGACATTAAATCAAGCACTGCGAGGGAGAAACCCATGTTTTCGTACTTATTTTAGTTATATGGTAATGTGTTTGTTCAATGTGCAGGACTAAAAGAATGCAGACAAAATCCAGATAACTAAAGAAGTTATTATATGGACTCTTTACGAGTCGTATCTATATAGTACAACTCATGAGAAAGAGTTGTATTAACCTGGGAGAAGAATCAAAAACAGGTATAAGTCTCTGGAATGAATACGATTCCCAATACAAGTCGTATCCTTTGGGTACAGTTCATAACTGAGAATCCACTCCAAAACACAGGTAAGTCCCTAGGCTATACGATTTAAAGAATTGACCCGTAAGCCTAGGTACAAGTCGTATTCACCACTCGTACCCAAGATTACTAGGTCAACTCTCGAGTTACCTGACCCAGACCTATAATTAAAAGAGGACAAATATACACGATTGGGCACCCAACACTTCTCACTCGTACCCGCATAAAATTCATCCTAATTTTGAACTTCAATCCACAAAATCACTTATTTTCAACTTGAACTAACTACCAATAACCTCAAAATTATCAATTGGTGTGGGATTAACTCAAATTTGAGGCAAATAAGATCAAAATTGAAATCTACTACTCCACTAACCAAGTAAGTTTCTCAACTTATTGTTTGCCATTTCACAAGTTGAAATGAGTAGTATGTGTTATTGTAAACATCATCTAAGTAGAATTTCTACATTTTTTGGTTTGTTGGTACAATATTTGTGTTAATAAAAGTTTGAAATGGGGGTAGACTTAGGATTTAGGAAAGGATTTTGATTTCAATATGTGTTTAATGATGGATACAGCTGAAATGTGGGTACTTTGGGATGTTCATTGGAGTCAAATATTGAAGTTAGACTTCTATGTTGCAGTGGATACGAGACTCCTTAAAACTTGTACCCACCGGTACGGGAGTCGTAATAAGACTTGTAACCACTGAAAACATGAAAGTCTAACAAATTCAAATTTCTGGAAGAGATATGACTAAACCATACAAGTTGTATCCATACCATACGATTCGTATACATTAATTTTACCCATCTAGGAAAAAATAATATGGCATTAATATTTCTAACTTGCTTACGACTATTAGTTATGAGTTATACCCATCTAGTACGACTGATAAGGAGGGGTCGTAAGCAGACCAATGAACAAAGTTCATGCACTGTCTAAAATACAACTCCATTATACGAGTCGTATCTGGTGGGTACGATCATTACCCACCACTTGTACCCAACTCAGACCAATTGCATTGAATTTGAGTTTTATAATTTTCATTTCTTTATTTTCTTAGTTACTAATAATAGTGTATTTAAAGGTATAATACATCTAAAGAATGCTTCATCCTCCAAACCAAGTGCTAAGAAAGTGACCAAACAAAAATAGGTCAAAAGTGAGGCAACCATCTTCTCCGAAAATTAGTCGAAAAGTAGTGGAGAAGAATCTGATGACACCACATCAATGAAATCTGTTCAGAAAGAAAAGACAGTTGCTAAGAAAGGGGGATCTTCCCCAAGAATATGAAACACCAGTACCAAGGGACTGAGGAGAAAGAATGTGACAGTGTCTTATCTACATACACCTCAGCCTATTCATGATGATAATGATGAGGCTGGATCTAGTTCATCAGAAGAGAGTTTAGATGAAGCTCAGGGGCCCGAGGTAGATGTTACCCCGATAAATAGACAGGACCCTCCACTCACATTGACTCATGCTCTAGAGCCCATCATTAAATGATGGGGGTACCTCGTCATGTAGGAAATATTTAACACGAGTCTGTTTCATCTATCGGGTGTAAGATAAAAAGGTTGCTATATTCAGAGAGGATAATAACCACTACGAAGATGGTTGAATTACCTGAGTTTGAAGAACACTTTTGGAACTATGGTTTTGACTGGATGATAAGAGCATCGAGTAGATATAGCGAGGTACTAGTTCATGAGTTCTATGTCGTATACAAAGGAGAACTTCAGCAGCAATATCCATAAGTCTAGTAATGAAAAAGAGGTTAGCCTATCACATCCCTCATAATTAGAGAATTTTGAGTTGATATCTCTCCACGAACTATAGGGAGATTTCTATATGGGCTAAAATATCAAGCCTCGGCCAACACAGTTGAGATGGACTACCGAATGGTGGAGATAAAAAATATAACTAAATGGTCGTTGGGTATTGATGATAAGTTGGTGATGTTTTGATGGATGGTGGAGCAGATAGATTCAAATGGCGTGCATGTTACTTAGGTGAAAGGTGGCTTCAGAGATTCACAACAGATCAAGAAGGGTACCCTCAACTTTAAGGGTAAAGCTTGGTGGACACTAGCCCGACACAGGCTGTGTTCGACTACTGGAGATAATGTCTTGAGCTTGGTTCGGGCAGCTATGATAGTCGGTTTTATAGCCAGCTATGTGTTTGATGTTGGCAAGTTCCTGGCCTAAGAGATGATATATAGGGTTGTTAGGGGTCAAAAGGCACTGTTAGCCTACCCATGTATGATTACTCAGATCTTCTTGGAAGCGAGAGTTTTACAGATACTCGGGATTGATGACATGATTGAGGCCCGAAGGACGTTTGACATTAGGAGGATTCGTGATGCGAAAAATCCTCTGGCTGGACCTGTGAGGCAAGAAGTAGATATTATAGAGGGATTATTCCCATAAATTGATCAGCCAGAAGCTCCGGTGATAACTGAGCCTACAGAGGCAGGTGCACATATTGAGGCTTCACCCACAGATACAGTAGGTAATTCCAGTGCCCCACCGCTAGTCCAGCTTGTGCCACCTAGTACTTGGGGTATGCCTCTTGGTGTTATGATAATTTCTCAAGATGCTTGGACAGAGGTTGTGAACCAACTAGCAATGCTCACTGTAATGGTAGGCCATATGGTAGGCAAAGTATGAAGTTGTATGGATCAACAATTTGAGGCACAGGATAGGAAAGTCCAAGGGTGACTAGATGCATTTGAGTTTAAAATTACTCGACAGTTAGTTACTGGGAAGACGCCCAATGTTATTGATGTCCAAGCAGAGATTGTTGAGAAAAAAGAAGATGGTCACTGAGTTGTATGAGAGGTCGTTTATTGCTGAGCCAGTTGAGGAGATTATGATTCCCACAGTCGAGGTACCTAATATTTGGGCAGATCCAGCGGCCGTACGGGTTGAGAAGACTAGAGAAAATAGTAAGAGAAAGAAGAGGGAACCTAAAGAAGATGAGAAGAAATTTAGAATCTAGAGAATCTAGGATGAGATTGATCGAGAGACGTGAGTCAAAGAGATGTCCATAGGAGCTGGTGGGTTGTAAACTCCAGTTACTAATACCAAGGAGATTGTTGTTATACCCCTGACTGTTGTTGATTCAGTACCGGTTATTGGGATGATAGTTGACGAGAGTGGGACTCGACCTAAGGGCCAACGTAGTTGATGCTTCGGTGCCTTGAGCGCCTAGGTATGACTCTTATCCTAACTCTATTTTTTTGTAGGACTGGGGATAGTGCAACGTACTTCAGTTGGGGTGGGGGTTATTCCAAAAATTTTGGGGATAAGTTTGAAAATTTTCAGATGTAGCTAAGATTAAAAGTTTGTTATGACTTGCAGGTTGATGCGGGCAGCTGAGATAGAGAGTAGATCAGTGCACCTATGGCAGCGGATTTTTGATTTTTATTATAATTGATGGATTTTGAAAAAACATTGATGTATTAAAGATTTTGATTTTACTTTTTGATTGATGAAACACTGCTAATTTTTTAAATGCTAGTGTGAAAAAAGTTGTTAACTTTATGCTGAAAAGAATCAAAAATATTGAAAATGTTGAACCCCCTCGAAATTTTTGTTTAAGTAAGTGTGTGATTTGTATATCTGTGTGAAACTATTGAGTATCTAGTAATGGTATTAGGATTAGGGAGATTACAGTTCGAGAGAAAACAATTACATAGTTGGATAACTAGTACCTAGTAGTGTAGCTCTGTGCAAGTGTGTGTAAGGTTTACTGAGTTCCCGGTGAAGTTGGAATCTAGAACTTACCCGATTGCTTTTACCTAGATCTAGGATGGTTAAGTAGGAGATGATCATAGGCCATTGTTGCATGAGTCCATTTAAGCCTAAAATGCTTTAATCAAAGGAATAAATCCCCTTGATCGAAATATTTGAGCCTTTATAGACCAATTTTTCTTGTTACACCTATCACCTTCCCGTTTAAATTACAATAAACCTGTGTTAGCCCTGATCCTCCTGTGGACATTGTACACCTCAACTCAAGCAAATTGCCTAAGTTGAGGGTGACTATTATAGGAGTGCATAATAGGAAAACAAGTATGATGATAATGGGCAGGAGAAAAATAGTTGAAACATGGGCAGGTGTGATGAAAAGAAAACAAAGAAATGCGCAATGTATAGAAAAAGAAAAATCTTAAGAAAAATAAGTGTTAGAAAGTCACATCTGATCCAATTGGAATGTTCTTAAAGGAAAAATGGAGACATGAGGGTTGAAATAAAAGAAGTCAAAAGTAGTGGACCCCAAGAAAGATCATAGTGTCCAAGAGGTTTAGTCACTAAATAAATCTCAAAAGATATCAAACCAGCTCCAAGCCTACATTACAAGCTAAATAAAGTCCTATAGTGATCCTACTGTGACTGTGTGACAACTTAGGAAAAGAGTATAAGGGTAAGCCTATGGAATTCTGTGCGCACCAGTGATACTTCTTTGTGTGAAAGAAAGTCATTTGTTATATCCATGAATAGAGTAGTCTATCCATGAAGAGTGAATGGGATTTCTTTAACTGTGAATGCACATGGGTTATATTACTAGGTTGCTGGATTGTTTGATGAATTTAAAGCATGTCTATGCCCAAGTGTCTATTGTTAATGTAATGCCATCATCAGATTCTTTCATGTTATACATGCGTTAAAATTGCGATATGCGAGTTTGAGTTGAAAAGTTGAAAATAAGAGGGGAACAAAAAGATTGAAATTTAATTCAAAATCATTGCCATGGGTTTGTTGGGGATCTTCCTATTTAAGCATTGGCTTTGTGCTAGAAAATAGTATTTGGTTTTGTTTGCCTGTGAACATGAAAAAGTCTTATTTGAAGGGGTTGATGTGGCATGGAAACACGACACTTTCGATACTTAAAACTGCAAATTATGTATGAACTTAGGGTGTTTTGTTAGATATGATGCACTTAGGTGTGAATTGCAGGTAAAATAGGTATACAATAATATTTAAACAAAAAAAGAAGAAAAAGACCTGAAAAAGAGCAACTTTGATCTGTATACGAGTCAGCATCTGAGTCGTAAGCATTAGATATGACTCATTTGCTGAATCGCATGAGAAACAGAACCAAAAGCCAAATCAAGGAGCCAAGTATGAAGAAGATACGTCTCAAGCATCCAAGCCGTAATAAAGGATACGAGTTGTATGTTAAAGTCATGAGCATAACAGAATCTAAGATACTATTAAGGAGTTGAAGTGTCAAGAGTATACAAGTAGGAAGACTAAGTAAGACTCGTATAGAGATATCATATATAAACCAATGTTCAAGACTTGAAAAGACTAACTTGCCAGGGGGATACAAGTTGAGGACACGAGTCGTACACTCAGGTACGACTTGTACAGCGATATCGTATGTTGAACAGAGAGTTGAAGCCTTAGGAAGATCAGATACTGGAATAGATATGACAGGGTAGGGTACAACTCATAAGCTGAGGATACGAGTGAAGATCGAGTCGTACTGACTTCCAACTTAACTTTACCTTTCCCATTTTTAATAGTACTTTTTTGTTATTTTAAGATACTATAAATACCTTAGGGTTTATTTTTCATTAGGTTACACTCTTGAACGTTCTTTTACAAATTTTTACAATCATTTTTTAGATTCTAGGGTTTTATTCAATTAAAGACTTTGGAGTTTATTCATCTTATTCTTGTGTAATTGATTTTATGTAATCTTCATTGAGAATCATGGTTTCTTGCACAAACATGAGCATCTAATATCCTTAGCTAGGGGTTATGGGAACCCTGGCGGATCAACTACGTAGAGAAAGTGTGAGACTCAATTGTTCAAGGGTTTCTTTATGTATCTTAATTCTCCTTCGTAATAATTAAACTCATAGTAGCTGCAGACGCTTGAGAAGGCTTGTATTCTCATCTATTTGATAACCAAGAAGCTTGTGATTAGGAAAAGAAGATTAAGACAGTGATTTGAGATGCGATAACCAAGCATTCTATCTTATCACTTAATCCTACCCCGACAAGTGTAACGGAGGTCGTAACAATGTGCAAAAAGGCAACACCTTGAGACGATAACCATGTACAGGGTGAAATTTATCTTCTATCTTACCCAAGAATTGATAATACTTATCTTGTAGGCTTTTTATAAAGAACAACAGAACAGTTGGGTTGATCACGAGAAATTTACAGAGTTAAGAAGCTAGGGGGAACATAGGCCTAGCATTCGTCTCAAATTGATTACAACTCAAAAGCACTCAAGAATTGGTTACTATTTGCAATTGAAAACAAAATCTCCCCCATTTACATATATGCACTACTCATGGATTATATCAAGGCAAGCAAATATTCACGTTTTCCCTGTGGGATCGATCCCAACCTTGTTGGGTTATTATATTTGCAATCGATCGCATTATACTTCTATTTGAGGTGTAGTTTTAGGCGATATCAAGTATTTTGTGTACTTTGAAGACCACCTCTTCATTATCCAATCTCATTTTTAGAGTCTCTTCTCTAACATCAATCAGTACTTCTTTTGTTGCTGAAATGAACATCCCAGTATTATTGGTACCCTTTCATCTGCATCATAATCAAGAATAATAAATTCAATAGGAATAATGAATTTACCAACCTTAATAAGCACATCTTTAATAATTCCTGTGGGTTGCACTCTGGTTCTATCCATCATTTGGAGCACCACAAAGCATGGCCTCGACTTTCCCAAACCAAAAGTAATAAAAATCGATAGGGTCATCAAGTTTATGCTCGTCCCCAAGTTGCTCAAATCATGGACCACATCATTGTCACCAATTTGTATGGAGAGTATGAAACTTAATTTTTTGGCATCCTCCTTATTACAACCGAACTACATTTCTCTGCCAGTGCCACCGTCTCAATGTCATGCAACTTCATCTTATTGGTCACCATATCTTTCAAGTACTTATCATACTTAGGTATACCCTGCAAAACATCTAAAAATGAAATATCAACGTGAAGTTTTCTAAACATGTCAAAGAACTTAAAACATGCATCCTCCTTAGACTTTTTGAGCCATTGTGGGAACAGTGGTGCTGGTCTTTCAAGTACATGCTCAACTGTATTAGTTTTTAGGTACTCAGACTTCTCTGAATTTTTAGCCTCTTTAGTTGCAACTTGCTTCTCCTCTATCTTCTTTGGGACTAACTCTGCCTGTACCTTTAAATTTTTCTCAGGAAGTCTATTAATCAAGTCTCTAGCATTTTTCAAAGTAATTACCATTACCTACTTTGGATTCTCTGTGTCACTTGGCAAACCACCTTAAGGTCTGACATTCAGTACCTGAGCTAGCTACCCCAACTGTATCTCTAAGTTTTTTGGGCAAGTTGTTGTTTTTTAATCTCCGAAGGGATGTTTTATTGATTGGATAGGATCTTCTTCATGGTCTCTTCAATATTACTAGCCTGCATATTTTGGTACTGCTGAAATTGCTAAGTCTGTATGTGATTGTTGCCTCATGAATAGTTGGGATGACTCTGCCACTTATGGTTGTAGGCATTAGCATAATTTACCTTTTGTGTATTGCTCACAAAATTTACTGACTCCAGATTTTGTCTACACAAATCTGTAGAGTGACCACTAATACCATAAATCTCACACCAAGATGGGGTCTGTTGGACTACATCACCTTGGGCCTGAGGTTGGTTTACGCCCAACTTGCAGAATTGTGTCATCATTTAATTCTGAAGAGCTAACAACTGGGTGACCAAAGTTATGACACTATCAACCTCAATCATACCCGCGGGTTTTATCACTATACTTCTGGGGATATCGCCATGCTATTCAGGATTACCTTGCATAATTTGGTTCAGCAAGGTATACAACTCATCATAAGTTCTCTCCAATGCTTGAGCACCTATAACTAAATCTAACAAAATCTTTATGTTATGGTCAAGGGATTAACCAAAAGTATGAGTTAATACCTCATTGGTCTATTGGAGATATGGGCAGTCCCAGAGAAGAGATTTGAACCTCTCCCAAGCATGATATAAATTCTCATCTGGCTTCTACTTAAAGCTCATAATTTTACTGCGTAACCTTGCAGTCTTGCTGAATTGAAAAAATCAAACAAGGAATTTTTTTTTTCGGATCATCCTATGTAGTACATGAGTTTGAAGGTTCTGCCTTTAACCATTTCTTTTCTCCCCCCAAATGTGAGAAAGGGAAGAGTGTGAACCTCACATAGTCTGTAGAGACTCTAATAGGAATAAATGTATCACTGATCTCCAAAAATTTTATTGATGGACCTGTAGATCCTCATGTGAAAAGACATATAAATGTCTACAACTGTGCAATAGTTTAACTATGTTCTAATTAAGCTCAAATCTACCTCCAGGTTTTGGTCTGCAGATGGCGAAGGTAACACTGGCTGTGAGTAGGATTGACACTTCGAGAATAAACCTGTGGGCTGTAGATCTTTATTCATTGGTGAAGGAATAACTCTTTCTTTATGAATTTGAGGTATCGGAGAGAGAAGTACTGCATCTTTCCTTACCTAATGTAAGATTCTCTTAGATTTAGGATATGGAACAACCAAATCCCTTTCCCTTGCCAACTTAAGTTTCAGACCTGTACTTGTAAATTCAGAATCAAAGAATAATTTTTTAGCACTTATGAAATCAAATAGCAAAACTAAAACTAAGACAATTGTCAATTTCAAAGTACCTTGCAACGGAACCAAAAACTTATTGCGTCCTAGTGCACACGCAAGTGTAAGTGGTCACCAAGTAGTAAAGTGGCATTTAAAAGCCAAGTATAAATCCCACAAAAACTTGCTTTACTAGCAATCCAATTCAAGATTCACTACTAAGATTAAAAAGTGCCAATGTAACCAATAACGTATGAAATTTAGGAACTCAAAGTAACCATAAATAATGTGATAATGTAAAGTGTTGGAGACAATAATTAGGACAAATCCAGGGTCAAGGCACTACGAACAATCCTACTTAGCCATAAAATCTCATTAGTTTAGTTTATTACCTTGATTGTTGATTCACGGGGTTGGTAACATGACTGTGGTGCTTTGATTCTCTAACTGTTTATCTAACTAAGCCTCACAACTACATCGTTGAGCGAACTAAGTTAAGCACATTTGTATTTAATCTCTTATATAAACCAAATGGAGTGAATCCTATCCTAAATGCAAATCTTAACTTTAATCCCTTGAACGTATGAGATTTCAATCCATACATCCCATAATCTAATTTATTGTTCCTCCTTCCGGAATCACTATAGAAATATAAGTTTATCCTAAGAGGCGTGAATCCATAGAATATCAAGAATAAAAATATATGAAAAATCAAAAAATGATAATAAACTTTAAAAAACTCAATTTAAAGCATAAGCAATTATGTTGTTGGCCTCAACACTAGAAGAGGGTGTTTAGCCGCTAATGGTCTTACAACGAATCACAATTAAGAAATTCATGCATAAAAAACAAAAGTAAAAAAAGGAAAGATTAATAACTGTAATTGAAGCCTCTTCAAGTGTATTTCAATCCCCCAAAGTATTCCAATGTGTGTATAACAAGATTGAAGTATTCTATTCATACTAGAACAAAAGTTGTTTGTTTTGCGACTTGGGCGAGTCACGCTAGTGTTGCTCCATGTTTTGGAGAATGGCATGCTCTTAAAGTGGATTCATACTGATTTGGACACATTTATTTTATGTATAAGGTCATTTAACTCCCTTATCTCAGAGTTCCAAGGGCGTTACACACCCATGTGCTCAGAAACGTTCGATTTCGACATCTTGAATTCCTTCTTTTTGCCTTTGATTTTCTCGCTTCTTGGGTATCTTTACACTTCAATTCAAGATTTTTTATCTTTAAAAAAATCTTAAAATTATTAATGGTTTCATATAACATCAAAAAATATGAATTAGTGCACACAACACAATCAAATCCATTGAGATATACTAGAACAACACATAGCTCGAGCTAGTTATACTAGTTTTCTCGTCAAAACTCTAAATGATTATTTTGGTTCTAAACTTATTTTGAACACACCTTAAACTTTATAAAAAATTAATTTAATAAATATATTCTCAGTTATATCATTATAAACTCATTATGCCCACTAGAATCCATCGAGATAAACTAGGACAACACATAGCTCAAGCTAGTAACACTAGTTTTCTCATCTAAATTATAAGTGACCAAATTGATTATAAATTTGTTTGAAGTACACCTTAAACATTATATTCAATTATTTTAACACATAGATGCTCAATTATATGAATATAACCTCATTAGGCACGCAAGAAGTCCTCAAACAAGGCTAAATGGGCGTAGATTATGACACTTGTGTGCATAAATCCACCTAAGATCAATCTGTTTCTTTGTTCTTCTACTAGTGATTTAATTTGGATTGTAAGTTTGTGTGTTCGTATGAAGCAAATTTTTTTGCTGTCAAACTATGGTTCTCTAGAATTCTGTCTAAAGCCAAATAATTTTGTTTTCAAATATTTTCCTTTCTTATATTTATTTATATATATATATATATATATATATATATATCAAGGCAATTAGTATTGTACTCATTAAGGTGAATTTGTTACTATGTAAATCCTCAGTAAGAGGTGATTTTATTTGGAATTTCATTTTTCTAGTTATTTACTTAAACTATTATTCACTGTCATCCTTGGTTTATGTTGTCATGTTTTGGGATAATTGACAACAAATAGGAAAAATAAATATATTTAATCAAACACCTTCTTATTAGGATCTTACACTTTGATATTTATATGAAGTAATCTAGTTATGTCCATATGATTAGTATCATTCTTTTATGCCTAATACATATGATCAATATTTCTTGTACACTCGTCTGCATACAAAGGGCTCCCACTACCCCACTTTTGAATTAATGAGTCCATTCTTCAACAATTTATAGGCAGAATAAAAGAAAACCCCAAATAGGAATAACTTTCAAAAATAAAAGACTTTATCTAAAACACCCCAGGTATTGGTCCTTGAAAATTTGCTAAATTCTGAGCTTTCTGCTCTGACGAAGACTAACCTAATGAGTCGTAAGGAGTCTTTACAGGTCATAGGACCCAGGACATATGTTGAGTTATATTGCTCCATTCATCTGTTGACCCAGTTAGTGACATCTCAGTCGCAATAGTTGGGTTATGTTGGTATTGTTGTGAGTTCATCTAAGGCCATCAGATTTGACCAATTTATGAGGTTACGCCCTCTGATTTTTACAAGTACTAAGGTTGGGAAGGATCTTCAAAGCTTCATTGATGAAATAGAGAATACCTTTCGGGTTATGCATGCTTTGGATATTGAGGGTGTGGAATTTGCTACCTACCAACTAAAAGATATAGCATACCAATGGTACGAAAAATGAAAGCAGCTTAGGGGAGACGATACTAAGTCAACCCTGTGGGATAATTTCTCTAGTACTTTTCCAAACCGCTTCTTTTCTCAGGAGTTGAGGGAGGCAAAAGTAGAGAAATTTATAAATTCAAAGCAAAGCAAGATGATAGTAAAGAAGTATTCTTTGAAATTCCATCAATTTTCCTGGTATGCTCCCGAGTTAGTGACTAGCATGAGGTCTAGGATGAGGAAGTTCGATTTTAGGTTGTCTCGAGACTTGATTTTAGATATTAAGGCTGCCTTGTTAAATAAAGACATAGATATCTCTCGATTTGTGGTTTATATACAGTAAGTCAAAGAAGGGAAGAGAATAAGAGACAAGTTAAGATTGGGAAAAGATAGAGTAAGAGGTTTAGACATTTAGAGCAAGGTAGAGGCCAATGGTAAAGTGGTAGATATGGAAGGAATTGGTCTAAAAAAAAGAGATAAGGGAGTCCTAACTCCTATTCGACGGCTTGTGCTCCCTAGCCAAAGCCATTTGGTGATCGATGTATTTAGGGTGGCGATGTTTCTAGGGCACATAGTGCCCAATCTCAGGCCAATGTAGCCTAGTCAGCTCTATTATATTATCCCTATAAATTTTATGGTCAGTTGCACCGCGGTCGGTGTGAGAAGGAGAGGAATCGATATTTTAGTTATGGTCAGATTAGTTATATGCAGTGGGATTATCATTCTAGAGTTGTTTCTGGGGCCAACAAGGTCCTTATTTCCACTTCATCATCTCATGCACCAAAGGGTACCACTTTTGGCATTGGCACTGATTGGAATTATCTCTATGCTCTCACTTCCCATCAGAAGTCTGAGGTATCCCCAGCTATCATTCTTGGTATGTTGAAACTCTTTTCCAGTGATATGTATTATTTACTTGATCCGAGGTCCACATTTTCTTATGTGACCCTATTTGTGGTTTGCATATTCGTTTCGATCCTGAGTGTATTTTGGACCCCTTCTTTATTTCTTACTTAGTGAGTTACTCTGTGGTTGCTAGAAGAGTCTATAGGATTTGTGTGGTGCTCATTGATAGTATAGAAACTCTGGTAGATATGATAGAGTTAGACATGGTTGATTTTGATGTCATATTGGGGATGGATTGGTTGCACTTGTGCTATGCTCCTTTAGACTGTTGAACCATTAAGGTTATTTTAAAATTCCCTAATGAGCCAGTTATTAAGTGGGAAAGGAGTTCCCTAGTTCCTAAGTGGAGGTCCATATCATATCTTAGAGCTCAAAATTTAATTTCCAATGGTTGTATCTATCATTTAGTCTGGGTTAAAGATTCTAACATGGAGAGTCCTTCATTGCAATCTGTGCTTGTGGTTAGTAAGTTTCCTGGGTTCTATTGGTCCATTCATCTGTTGAACCAGTTGGTGACATCTCAGTCATAACAGTCGAGTTTTGCTAGTATTGTTGTGAGTTCATTTGAGGCCACTAGAGTTGACAATTTATGAGGTTGCACCATCTGATTTTTACAAGTACTGAGGTTGGAGAGGATCCTCAAAGTTTCATTAATGAGATAGAGAATACCTTTTGGGTTATGCATGTTTTGGATATTGAGGGTGTGGAATTTTCTACCTACCAACTAAAAGATGTAGCATACCAATGGTACAAAAAATGGGAGCAGCTTAGGGGTGACGATACTGAGCCAACCATGTGGGATAATTTCTCTAGTACTTTTCCGAACCGCTTCTTTTCTCAAGAGTTGAGGGAGGCAAAAGTAGAGGAATTTGTAAATTCGAAGCAAAGCAGGATGACAGTAAAGAAGTATGCTCTAAAATTCCATCAATTGTCCTGGTATGCTCCTGAGTTAGTGACTAACATAAGGGCTAGGATGAGGAAGTTTGATTTTGGGTTGTCTCGAGACTGATTTTAGAGACTAAGGTTGTCTTGTTAAATAAGGACATAGATATCTCTCGATTTGTGGTTTATATGCAGCAAGTCGAAGAAGGGGAGAGAATAAGAGATTAGTTAATATTAGGAAAAGACAGAGTAAGAGTTTTAGACATTCAGAGCAAGGTAAAGGCCAACGGCAGAGTGGTAGATATGGCAGGAATTGGTCTAAGAAGAAGAGCTAAGAGAGTCCTAACTCCTATTTGACGGGTAGTGCTCCCTACCCAAAGTCATTCGATGATCGACGTATTTAGGGTGGCGATGTTTCTAGGGTACATAGTGCCCAATCTCAGGTCAATAGAGCCTAGTCAGCTCCATTATATTATCCTTATAAATTTTATGGTCAATTGCACCGCGGTCGGTGTGAGAAGGGGAGGAACTGGTGTTTTAGTTATGGTAAGATTAGTCATATGCAGTGGGATTGTCATTCTAGGGTTGCTTCTGGGGCCAACAAGGTCTTTATTTCAACTTTATCATCTCATGTACCAAAGGGTGCCACTTTTGGCATTGGCACTGATGGAATCGTCTCTATGCTCTCACTTCCCATCAGAAGTCTGAGGCATCCATAGCTATCATTCTTGGTATGTTGAAACTCTTTCCAGTGATATGTATTATTTACTTGATCTGAGGTTTACATTTTCTTATGTGACTCTATTTATGGTTGTGCATATTCATTTTGATCCTGAGTGTATTTTGGACCCCTTCTTTATTTCTTACTCAGTGGGTTAATCTGTGGTTGCTAGAAGAGTCTATAGGATTTGCGTGGTGTCCATTGATAGTATAGAAACTCTGGTAGATATGATAGAGTTAGACATGGTTGATTTTGATGTCATATTGGGGATGGATTGGTTGCACTTGTGCTATGCTCCTTTAGATTGTTGAACCATTAAGGTTATTTTAAAATTCCCTAATGAGCCAGTTATTAAGTGGGAAAGGAGTTCCCTAGTTCCTAAGTGGAGGTTCATATCATATCTTAGAGCTCGAAATTTAATTTCCAATGGTTGTATCTATCATTTAGTCTGGGTTAAAGATTTTAACTCGGAGAGTCTTTCATTGTAATCTGTGCCTGTGGTTAGTAAGTTTCCTGAGGTATTCCCTGATGATCTTCCCAGTGTCCCTCCTGATAGAGAAATTGAGTTTGGTATTGATCTTGTTTCGAACACTCGCCCTATCTCTATCCCTCCTTATAGAATGGCTTTGACTGGGTTGAAAGAGCTTGAGGAGCAACTAAATGATCTTCTATACAAGGGTTTTATCTATCCTAGTGTGTCTCCATGGGATGCACCTATTTTTTCGTGCATAAGAAGGATGGCTCTCTTCGTATGTGTATTAATTGCCGGCAATTGAATAAGGTGATGATAAAAAAATAAGTATTTGTTCCTATTTTCTATTCCAAAAAGTCGTGCATAAGGTATGTGTGTTCTTAACATATTTGTTTTCTGACTTTATTTAAGGGAAGTGTGGTTGTATTTCTATGTTAAATTGTGTTAATAAATTCCTTGAACCATTATTTGAGGACGAATGATCCTAAGGGGGAGAATGAAACACCCTAGGTATTGGTCCTTGAAAAATTTCTGAGTTTTAAGCTTTCTTCCCTGACAATGACTCACCTAATGATTCGTGGGGAGTTTATAAAGGTCATAGGACCCAGTCGTAATAATCCCAGAAGGATTGGTCTAAGTCACTGCCTTGATAACGACTAGACCTAATGAGTCATATAGACTCTTAATGAGTCGTAAGGAGGGTGTTTTATAAAATGCCCAGTGTAGTGCCCTATTGACACTGTCCAAGCTACAACTTGACCCTACGAGTTGCAGTGTCTCATTACGAGACGTAGGGTGCCAGTCGTAGGGATCATAGTGAAGAGCCCCATGGGTCATGGTTTGGCTACGATTGAATGGTCTGAGTCGTAGGGTGACGCTACGAGTTGTAAGGTCACCTGTAGCGACTGAAGGGTTATTTTTCCAAATTTTAGTGAGGGTATTTAAGACATTTCCCTCCTATTCCACTGATAACCCACAACTTATAAGTTTATTTGGGAGCCTATTCTCAACCATAACTCAACACAATTACGCTCTCCTCTCTCTCAAATTTCTCTCAAGTATTCAAACTTAGTGTTTCCATGAAGTAGGTCAAGTAGAGATTTAAGGGTCAAATTCTTCTCATAATCTTGAGTATTTCAGGTATATGACTCTTTCCTTAACTCATTTTTGTTAAATTAATGAATGCACATGATTAATTTTGTGAATTTGGAAAAGGGTTTTTACATGGTTGAGGGCTTTTGATATGAATGATCATATAATTGATTTCTCATGGTATATTATGCATTATTAAAAGCTTTATTACTTATTTTGAACTTGTGGGGAGCATGGGTTGGGTTGGTAAACAAAAGGGATTTTGCTTTCCCCCAAATTTCAATGACTTTGCCTTGTGGCTTTGAAAATTGTGTTCCCTTAACCTAATTATGAAATTGATAATGATAATTGGCTTTGTTATATGATATACTGGCTCTCTTTACTAATGCTTGGCATAAAAGGATAATGAGGTATAAATGGATTCAGAAACACCTCGGTGGCCATGAATTGATTTAGTTTTGTTGACTAAACGGGTTTGAGTCCAAAATGATTAAATACCTTGAAGTCTTTTGACCGATGGATTAGAGTCCGAGTTGGTTAAATAATTGACATGACATGACAACATTAGCTTGCAAGTGATGTTGGTATGACAATACCAACAGGATGCCTTAATGCTTAATAAGTTCATAAATAGGGAATGTGTGTTAAACGCTTTAATCGGGCTTTAAAGCAAGTTGTGTAGTCGGACCGTGAAAGTGGAGGTCCCGAGGTACAACACCGAAAACTGCACTAGCCGACGCGGGTTTCTAAATGATCGGGAGGTTCAAGTTCCTCTTATTGATTATATTATTAGGAGGTTCGAGTCTCCCATGTTATATATATTGGTGCTTAAGTCACCTTTGACTATGTTGGGAGGTTCGAGTCCCCCATAAGTCATATGAGATATGATTAAATAGGATATTTGTTTAAACAATAAAGATGAATATAATAATTAAACTTAATATTTTTTTAGTATGTAAAGATGGTGAATTTATTTATTAAACTTAATATTTATCAAAAATATTTTTAAAAATCGATCAACATTCATCTACCATCTGTAAATTGCAACAAAACAATACAATGATAGAGACATTAAAATAATACAATTAAATCTAATCTTTACACACACAAATTTTTTCAAAGTCGTCCAACACTCATCTACCACCTGTAAACAATAACAAAATAATATGATAATAGAGATATCAAAATAATATAACTAAATCTAACCTTTACATAAAAAAAATTCTCAAAGCCGACCAACATTTACCTGTAAACTGCAACAAAATAATACGATAAAAGTGATATCAAAATAATACAATTAAACTTAAATTTTACACACAAAAAAATCTCAAACCCGATCGAGATTCATCTACGAACTGTAAACTACCAAAAAATAACAAACTAATAGAGATATTAAGATAATACAATTAAACCTAACATTTATCTAAAAAAAAATTCAAAGCCAACCCACATTCATCTAGCATCTATAAATTAAAATAAAATAATAAGATAATAAAGATATCAAAACAATATAATCAAACCTAACCTTTACACAAGAAATTACCGACATTCATCTACGACCTGTAAACTATAAAAAAATAAATATAATAGTGATTACAATGCTTCGATTTTGATCCAACTAATTCTTGTTTGAGCGAAAATTTTGACCCTAAAGAATGATTTTGAATGAAAACAAAAAAGATATATATACACACATGTTGAATTTTATTATGCTAACAAAAAAAGTGAAGAAGTTGAGGATTAGAAAATCAAGCATCCACCAATCTAGACGTGCAGTCGAATCAAGTTAGATGAGCATAAATCATATTCCCCAATAGGCAAACCTTAACCTACTTCTTCACTGTTAAAAAAAAATGCAGAACAGATTCATGTAAACATATGCTTTCAAGAAATCTAAAAACTTTAATAGTAGACCTTAACCTACTTTTCGTGGGGTAGAGAGACTATTTTTGGACACTCTCAGACTAAAAATATAGAACAAATAGGCTTCTTCCAGAAACAACTAACATAAGAATACATAATAATCCCCAAAGAAACGAAAGAAAAAAGTTCATATCCTCCAAATTAATTTTTTTTTTTAATTACCATGGTCTGAGTCAGGATACCTGTCACTTCTCATTGCAATAACTATCAGTTAACTTTATTCACCAAAGCTAGAGCATGTAGGAAGAAATCGCCAAGTATTTTTTTGTCTCTCCTAAAAGTTGAACGTGATATAGACATCATGTTTTTAACTCAATTACTGCAAATTAACTTATTAATTACACATTATATACACTATAGACCAAGTAACAACACAGCACAAAAATCGTTACAAAAGAGTTTTCAATCAAATATAAGAGTTTTTTTTTTGTTTTTCATGGTCAAAGAAAGAATCTTACAGTTATAGAGAAAAGGTGGCAGCAAAGTTTGAGGAAGCGTGTAACCATATATCATATGATACGTACGCAAAGGATTGGGTATTATATATATAATTTTGTAAAGGACAATTTTATTAAACTATTAAGGTTTCAAGAGTCCTACATATTTTGGGATGTCTAGTTAATATAATAAAAAATAATTAAATAATAAATTAAAAAATAGTGAAAAGACAATTTTGTCTAAATAAGAGTCTTTTATGAAGGGTAAAAAGTTCAAATCACTTTTCTAATGGTCTTCACACTTTTAACATATTATAGATTTAATCACGTATTCAATTAATTGGATAACGAGTATGTCTATTAGTAGCTAAACTCCCGTTTTCCGGAGTTAAGGCTAAGAACATGCTTGCTATCGTTATGAATTAAGTTTTTTTGAATTACTTATCATATTTGATAGTTTGTTAATCCTTGTTATCACTATTTTGAGGATTCGCAACCCTTAGAACATATATATTGCCAATCTTGTGATCTCGGGAGGGGGAATAGGAAGATAGAACGTGTGAATGAATAGAGTAAGGTTCTTATTCTTTTATAAAATAAGGAATTTGAATTAGCGACTCTAGAAGACTTGCTTGGTTCACATGTAGGATGATAGCTTTAAGCACCTAATTGGATTATTACATCCCCGCTCAATAATGTAGTTATAATGTCCAAGTTAGGTAGACGATTAGAGGTTGGGAGACCATGATCAAGCAATAAACCTTACGAATCAACAACCAAGATAAGTAACTTAACAAATGAAGTGCAATAGCATAGCATGAGTGTTTGAAGTGCCTTAACCCTGGGTTTTAATCCATTGATTGTTCAAAGTTTTTACTTTTACGCACTATTTACTTTACTTTTAGTTTATAAACTTTCAAAACTCTTGTGGTTACGCTTGCACTCATTTAATCTTAATAGGTGAAAGAGAGTAGGATAGTTGTTAAAATAAGTCCCTGTGGGATCGATACTTGGCTTTATTTAAGGCCACTATATTACTTGATGAGACCACGTACACTTGCGTGTGCGCTTGGGCACAACAAGGGCCCTTCCAACTATGGAAGAGTTGGGCCCATATAGCTCGTGAGTATTTTGTTATATGACGGCTATGCTACACAACTCAGGTTAAGGTTTTCAAAGTTCATGCTAAGTCTTGTTCCCTACCCCGACATATTACTTATGTATGTATATGATGTTGTGCACATGGTTTTGATTTGGATTTTGACTTGACACTATTTTGTCCTCTATCCTTGAGTTACATTCTAGCGCTCACTCTGCTAATCGTCTTCGAACGCTATATCCTCATGTGATGCAGGAACTGGTCATACTTCTACTTCTCTTGCACAGTGATTAGGATTCAGAATCAATTCATAAGCTGACATTGAAGTTGTGAACTTCCATACATCGGTAGTCTACATTTCATGCTTTAGTCTCTTATGTCTCAGACTTGTTTAGACTTGATTTTTGTCTATAGCCGGGGGCATGTCATGACACTTTATTGATATTCAGTTTTAGTAGAGGTTTTGTTGGACTACTGTGGACTTGGGTGGTGTCGGTTGATTGTTCGATTACCGGTGGTCGGTTATAGACATAATTTAATTTTCTTAAGATTGTCTTAGGCTATCTTGTTATATGTTGGGGATTCAATCCCCATTTGTACGTACGCTCTGTTGGATAGGAAAATGGGGGTGGACTCCGGTCCTCAGTGGACTTGTGATACCCTTCACGGCCAGGCCTTGATTCGAATCGTGACACTATAGTACTCCTGCATCTATATACATTATCACAATATTACTTAAATAGAATTGTAGAAATTCTTTTTTTTATATAAGGTGAAATTATAATAAATTTTGAAGTGTTAAATATTACGATTTCTTACCTAAATCTAATAAGAACTTTAATTAATTTCAAAATCCTAAATAAATTAGAAAATAATTAAATTACAATATGAAAAGATGATTTTTTTTATTGCGGAATGTTTTAATGAAGGGTAAAAATTTCAAATAACTTTTCTGAGGATCTTTGCACCTTTAGTATATTATAGATTATAGATATAACTTATAGATTATAGATAGATATGAAATAAATATGAATTAATTAATAATCAATCAAATAGGTTTTTATGGTAAAATGTCAGTTCTCAAGATGCCACTTGGCCTAACCTCATGCTAGACTACTCTCCTTTATTATATAAAGATATTAATAAACATATATAAAATGCTACTCTCATTTTATTATATATAAAATGCTACTCTATTTTATTATATTGTGTAATATAATAAGATTTTGAAGTTATTACTTAGTTAATCATCAATTAATGAATCAATTTGTTAATAAATATATCTACAAATTATAATATTTAAAATACATTCATTTTTCCGCTATTGGTTGAGATACATTACTCCATAAACAAAAATAATATATAGTATCAATTCTTAAATATATCTTACACATAAATCTAACGTAAATTAAGAGAATACATAATTCTTTAATGTATTTGAAATATAATCAAGAGAGATACGTAATTTGTAGAAGTATCTAACACATGGATCTGACATATAAATTGTGTCTTGTAACATTATTAATGTATCATAGAGTATTTTATTTTTTTTATAGAAATCAATATTGCCTTTGTAAGAGGTTTTCTTGTTGTAACTTCAGCATCTTTTTGTTTTGAAGCACGAACTTTGTGTCTTTGATACATAATTTTATCACCTTCTTAAGAAAATCTCTTAATGTATCTTCAATGCCTTTATTTCTTTAGTCGAAACATTCATTTTTTTGCGTCTTCTGCTACATAAATATTTGTATCAGGACCTTAAATCTCAGTCATATACATTACTATTCTACCTTATTTAGGTGTGATCGTGTGAGTCATTCGGAGAGATATTCTCCGATAACATTATTTGACAATGACAAACTTCTCGTCAGCTGCTCAATTTCTCTATGATTGATTATGGCATTTTTTGACAGAAATTTAATCGAACGAAAATTGAAGCAAAGGGAAGAGAAAACAAAGGGTGGAGATGGAGGTTGGATTTTTGGTGAAGAGTCGTTTGTTTTCTGAAAATCTTTTGAAAAGGAGGAGGTTAGATATTAATGGGTATTAAATTGGTGGAGAAAAGATTTTCAGTCATTTTTTTATGGGGCAATTAATGTATTCGAATTTTTAGGGTGAGAGTGATGTATTTGAAAATTTAAAAGAGAGAATATAAATCATAGATTTTAGTTAATTAAAAGAATAGGGATTTTAAGTAGTTTATGTAAATTAAGTTGTGGTATTAATAAACTTTTTCATAATTAAATAGGGATGATATAATAAAATCACAATTGAAGCAGTTGAAACAGCTGAAGCAGGCATGTTGACCATGAGCTTCCTGCTAAAACAACTTCATGCACACTTATATATACACTAATTAGAAGTAATATAGTAAAATTACTATAAAAAATAATTGTGAAAAAAATTTAAAAGGATGTCATATAAGACGTCAAGTTAATTTTAAACATCAAGAGTTAATTTATCATATTATGCTTATTTTACCTTTTTTCATTAAATATTATTAATTTTTTAATACTTCAATAATTTTTAATAATTAATTAGGGGCAATATAGTAACATTATGATTAAAACAGCTGAAGCGGACATGTCATAAATATTTATTTTACTTCTTTCATTAACTATTATTAAGTTTCTAATACATAAATAACTTACAACCATTAATTAGAAGTTATATAGTAAAATCATAATTGAAGTCGCTGAAGCAGGCATGTCGATCATGAGTTGTCTGCTTCAACGCTTCATCCGCATGTGATATAGTAAAATTACTATAAAAAGTACTTACGGAAAAAATTAAGTAAATCTCATATAAGACGTCAAGTTAATTTAAAACATCAAGAAATAATTTATCATTCTATGTTTATTTTAGATTTTTTATTAAATATTATTAATTTTTTTAATACTTAAATAACTTATAATAATTAATTAGAGACGATATAGTAAAATTCAACTGAAGCACCTGAAGCAACCATGTTGACCATGAGCTGTCTGCTTCAGTAGCTTCATCGACACTTATATATTAGTAAAATAGAAAGTAATAGATGTAATAATAATTTAAAATGAGATAGTAAAATTACGATTAAAGTAGCTGAAGCAGACATGTCGACCATGAGTTGCTTGCTTCAGTAGGTTCATTCCCACTTATATATTAGTAATATAAATTTGTACAATTTCTCAAAATAATATATCTCTTTAATATCTCAAAACCTTCATTAGTGAAGTCATTCATGTATCTTTAATTTATCATTTTTTTTAAGAAAATAAGGTTAATACTATAGTGTGTTTAATTTTTTAAAATATTATACATGTATTTGAATAGATCTACTTTTTTATTTCTTCTCCTTATTATGAAATGGTGATTTTTTCCATTTAAATTAAGCTAAATAAATTTAGTGCAGCTTTACTTTTATTTTTACTTTCACTTGCTTAAATGTAATATGATATATAGAGATTAATTGATTTTATTTTCTCAATATTAAAACAATAACTATTTAGTCATAGCGTGGTTTTTATATAATCGCGTAAAGCATGAATAGTTTCTCTAATTAGATAAGTAAAAGTGAATGAAGAGAGTTAAAAATGAGGAGGAATGAAATATAGTCTTTAGATTCCTTAGATCAAATCATAAATGTTGTCTATACTTTTACACATTTAAGTAAATTATCAAAAAGATGCATGTTTTTGTGTTTGACAAATCTTTTATCTCTTGTACAAAAACGTAATAAAAATTTAATGATGGAAAAATACACAATCGAACGACCCTAAGCCCTAAATTAATCCACATAGAAACACTTAAATTGCTTCAGGTAGCAAAACTAACATTATTTTATGTGGTCTTCAAGGATTTTTCTCAATAAAATTAGAAGGGGATCGTGCCCCTTATTTTATGGCTATTATGAATTAGCACTTGCCATTTTGAATTTTACTTCTTACTTTACCAATTTATAAACTTACCATCTCTCATACGATTTCATCGAGGCATCCTCCCAAAACCATGTTCTCCATAAAATCTAATATGTAACATTATCAATTATCTCATCGATTTTGTTAATAAATATATCAGCATTGTTGTTGTATATTTGTGGTTTTAGTTGTATTTTTTCTTCATCTTCCATAATTTCTTTCAATTTTATAGTTACTAGTAGGGATGGAGATTTGCTTCAATGACAAAACCAACTAATTAGAGACTAACAAAAGGTACATCATGCTACAACACTAATTTGGAAGGAGCGGACTGTGCAGTGATTATGATTGTTTTCCAACAAGGTGGGTTCTTGTCAGTATTTTCTCTGATGAAATTTTGATTTTCTTTCAAAAATTATGAATTCGATTAGATCTACAATTCATAACGTGGCAGCATAAAGGGAGGGGCAATAGGGACGTTGCTATATCCTCTAGTTATCTATTGAAACAGTGAAGAGAATGGGAGAACAAGGGAGGTTGAGGTGTTTAGGTTGTGGTGAGACCGAAA
>NC_061114.1:197341862-197367405 GCF_002878395.1 Capsicum annuum
TATATATATATATATCTTCTTTATTTCCATTCAAGTCATTCTTTAGTGTCAAAATTTTCGATCAAACAAGAATTATTTTCATCAAAATTGAAGCTTTGTGATCAGTATTGTATTATTTTGTTTTAGGTAGATGAATTTACAGGTGGTAGATGAATGTCGGTCGACTTTGAGAATTTTTTTTTTAGGTAAAGGTTTGGTTTAATTGTATTGTTTTTATATCTCTGTTTTGAGAATTTTTTGTGTAAAGGTAAAGTTTAGTTGTATTAGTTTGATATCTCTATTGTCGTATTATTTTGTTATAGCTTACAGGTGGTAGATGAGTGCCGGACAACTCTGAGAAAAATTTTCTGTAAAGGTTAGATTTAAATATATTGTTTTGATATCTCTATCATCGTATTATTTTGTTGTAGTTTACAAGTGGTAGATCAATGCCGATCGGCTTTGAGAATTTTTTTTTAGTAAAGGTTAGGTTTAATTAAATAAATTCTCCAAAAGATGTTGAATTTAATTATTGTGTTCATCTTTATTATTTAAACAAATATCCGAATTAATGTAACATTTGAACTCAATAAAAAGAGGTACACACGCGAGGCGCATACACTTAGTATATATATATATATATATATATATATTAGAGTGTGTGTGTGTGTGTGAGAGAGAGAGAGAGAGGCAGTCATAGGAATATTTTAGTCATGAAAAAAGTAATTTTCTGCTTTATTTGAAAAGCAAAAATTTCTGTCTCTTTTTAAAAGCACTTTTGCAAGTTTACCAAACACCCTTCTTTTAAAAAAAAAAAAGTGTTTTTTCTCAAATTAAGTATTTTTCTTTGAAAAATAAGCAATCCAAACAGTCACTAAGACATATTTTTGTTATCAAATCATAGTTAATTACTACATATTCTCACCTTATTTTTAATTTGATCAAAATAAAATGGTATAATCTAGTATAAATACAGAGTATAAGTTAGTTTTCACCATTTGATTTTGTGTATGTATTGAATCTTGCACTTATGTGGACTTGAGGGGCATGGTTCGTGCTAACACAGGCCCAACATTGACACGATTGTACTAAAATTCAAGGATGAATAATCATAAATAGAAGTGGCTTTAATAAAAGAAAAATTTACCTAAATCCCGACTAGTTTACCCATATTTACATGTTATCCCGATTTGTTTCAAAATCTCATAAAATCCCTCCTTTTTTAATTTCAGATACATTTTATGAAAGCGAGATACAAGTTATTGATACATTTTACTATTTAACTGATTTGCTTAAATCAAAGGCTATAACTGTTAGTAAATAATTAAATTAGCAATTAACCCAATTAATGATCTTGGTAACTAAATCAAATCCCCAAAAAAGGGTAATCCATTTGTAATGTTGCTTTTAAACAATATTATTACTATAAACTTTCTGCAGAATTCTTTTGCTCCTTTCTTTTTATTTTTGGTATTTTTTCATTATTTTAGATTTATTTGTAATGAATATTTCGATGTTAATACGTCATTCTGGTGTTTGGATTAATGATGTCAAGTACGAGAGATATAAGAGTGATGGCGTCGTTGTAAACGAACATGTTACTATGAAAAATTAATTTCAATCGTTGCTATAGAACTTGAAATTGATGAAAGTTGAAAAAATTGAGGCCCGGTACATTGTAGATGGTAATGCACCCCCATTGTTGATTTGTAATGATATGATTGTGAAGCTTTATATTGAGTATTTTATTCATTTTGATTAGATATTGAGAATTCAGTGTTTATAAACTTTAATTTTGTTTTGCAACTTTTATGAACATCATTTGAATGAATAAAATCATGTAATTTACTTTCATAAATCAAGTGAGATTTTGTCATCGAGCAGTAATTGTTGTGAGAGATGTAGTTATGAAGGTCATAATAGATGTATTTGTAATTTCTTTTCAATAAATTTTGATGTTAGCGAATATTTGTGACAATATCATGTTGTAACATACAAAGGAATGAATGCAATTGATTGTTCATCTAGTTTTAATACTTCTCTCATATGTTACATACATAAATTTTTAAAACATTTTACATCTGTTAAATGAATATTAATTAAAATATTTATTAAATAGATTGTCTTGAAAGTTAAATTACTATATTTTTTAATTAGATTAATAATTTTTTTCTAGAGATACATATAATCTTGATAGGCATATATATGTGAAAAATAGCATGCATCTACAACAAGATAAAGATATATAGTATATGAAAAAATACATAATATATTTAGGTAAATAATATACATTGTTAATAAGTCTCTCATGTACATATCTCATATATGACATTCTTATTTATATATGCATAGACTAAATTCGCTAAATATCTAGAGGTACAAATTTATCTAAATGTATCTTTTATACGTATAATTTATTTTCATATATTTTATAAAATATATCTCTTATATATTTAATATATGTATCTCTTATTTGAAAATTCAAATCTCATAAATTAATGTAAAATTTCAGTTTTGACACAACATTTGAATCATCCACATCATTCAGTAGTCACAGCTATTGTTCTCAATAATTAGTCTCCTATATACATGTCATATACTTCATATATATTGAGAGATTTGTACACTAAATTTGTTGAAATATAGAGAGATACAATTAGCGTAAATGTATATCTTATATGTGCTAGTTATTGTATTTTTTGTAAATTATATCTCATATTTATGTAATAGCTATATCTCCTATTTAAAATTGTATCTGATAAATAAGTGTGAAATTTTAATTTTTGCACAACATTAAAAATCATCCACAAACAAACAGTAGGTATAGAAAGTAGGGAAACTAACCAAAAGAAAGAGTTGAATAACTTCTTAGTAAAACAAAATATCCAAACAAAACACGACTAGTTTAGTTCAACACAAAACAATTTACAAATTAAAATTTAAAAACTATTGAAAATAGAATTGTGTTTAGAAAATTCATAACAGTGACAACTAGAGCTACCCGATAGTAACTACGTCTTTTTTTGAAATTGGTGGCATAAAGGTTAGTTTAGGCCTCAGTGGGTCGTCATTGTCACTTAAGTAATTGTTATCCGCCTTATCGATTCCATACTTTCATAACAGAAATGCAAATATCAAACACGACACCAGAAGATGTTATGTCTACCCCTTTGCTCAGGTACTCAGCAAACAAAGCTACAAAAAATCCACAATCCCTGCATATTGATTAATTTACAGGTAGTTAGTTGTTATTGTAGATACAAAATTTAACATAAAACAAGATCCTAATACTTACAGAAAATCCCTGCATATGATAATTTTGTTAGAGTTACATGCATTATTTGAGACTACAAAAAACATACACAAATATACTACTCTTATCTAGCAAAAGAGATACAAATTTGAAACATACATGTATCTACATTTTATATGCATAACTTGTAAGAGATACATCCTAATCAAAGTAAAAAATTTAAATGTATGTCTTTATATAATAACTTGTATCTCTCAGATACATAACTAAGAAAAAAAAAATATAATATACCACGAGATACATAATAAACATGTAATGCTTATATATGTATCTTTTGCATTACTAATATTTATCTAGCTTATACATTTTTTCACACAAATAAAAACCTGTGAGAGACACATACATATACAGAATAAGATAAAAATTAAAGAAAAATTATCAGACTTAATAGAAAATGTATCTCGAACTAAAATAAACCTGAAATACCTTTGGAAGAACATCTCTGATGGCAACTTCAACAACTCTTCCTCTTTTGGCATGAACTACACCTCCTAAACTCGTAGATCCTTTTTTCATAAAATCACCGACTCCTTTTTTCTTAGCCCCTTTTGCATGCTTTTCACGCAATTTTTTTATCATAGGAAAATTATTTCGGTGATTGAGTTTATTTTCACAAAAATCATCAAAATCTTTATCAAAAACTCTAAGGACAAAAGAAACAACATCTACATATTATTCGATGTTATCAATTTGAGAGATTCCAAAACTAAAAGATGAACATGAATCAACTTTAAATTCAATAGAAATAGACTTGAAAATTTTAAATTATAAGTCTTTACTCGATAATGTTAACAAAAATAGAGATGTTGTTCAACTTATTTTTTGAAAAAAAAAAAAATGCTGAAACTGAAAGGATAGAGTGAAGATGACTTTGGGGGAGGTAAATACCTTAATTCTAAAATATTGAAGATGAGAAAATTGTGAAAAATCACCACACAAAATTTGCCTTTGAAATAGGAAGAAAGACGCAATTTGATAAAGGTAAGTATCAGATAAAAAGATACTACTAACATGTATCTGAACTTATAACCCCAAAATTAAAAAGTTGGGATATTTGCAATTTATTTAAATTGAAGGGATTTTTAGTAATTTAATAACTAAAGTTGTTCTTTTTATATAATTTTTCCTTAATAAAACATGCGTGTAATATGGCTCTGCATAAAACTGGTGCTCTTCGAACAACTATCTAAACTGGTAGGTGTTGCTATGCTTCTCATCATACTTGTTGCAAATGTGAATATCAACACATTGTTCAACGTTTACTTTGCCAGTAGACTTCTTGGTGGTTGAGTCTACATGAAAGTAAAATCACCTAATTAATATTCCTATGTAATTGTCCTCAAAAAATATTTTAATGTCAACCTTGAGAAGTAAGAACATGTAAATAGATTCATCTCCATAAGATATCAACCTAAAAATATTCTAGCAAGAAAACAAAATAATAACTTTCTAATAAATAATTTCAATGCCTATTCATATGCTGCACTCAAGAGTAATAACTTGAATTCCATATTCCACATTTCCTCTAGCATTGCTCTATATCTATCCTCCCATGCTTGCAACTTGAGAATCCTCATGTTCCTGAGGCACTCGGAAGTCTTTCTCGTCCTTGGCTCCCATTAGTTTGTCTTGATAGTCTTCTTGAATCCTAGCTAATGGGACGGTTGCAACAATGGAAATAATGATGCAATACCAACATTTTGTACAAAATAGCAAGAGCCAAAATGATTTGAAGAGGCAGCTTCCATATATCTTGAAGATCCAAAACTGAAATAAAACTGTATGAAACATACTGTAGTCTGAAAGCCTCTAAACTGTCTGAAAACTGTGAAGTTGATGGGACATGTCCCCAACTAACTCCGAACTACTGAAATAATAAAGTAATAAAATAATCATGCTATCCTCGAATGATGAAGACTCACTGCTAGTATGGCGGTTGAATGTCTGATCTACTAAGGATGCTCGGGAGCTCGTTCTTCTAAACCTATGGTAGATCAAACGTTCAACAGCCAGAGATTGTTTTATACCATTGATTTAGAAGAACGAGCTCCCGAGCATACTTAGTAGATCAGACGTTCTACAGCCAGTTCTACAGCCAGACTAGCAGTGAGTCCTCATCATTCGAGGATAGCATGATTATTTTATTACTTTATTATTTCAGTAGTTCGGAGTTGTTGGGGACATGTCCCATCAACTCCACAGTTTTCAGACACCACAGTTTTCAGACAGTTTAGAGGCTTTCAGACTACAACATGTTTCATACAGTTTTATTTCAGTTTTGGGTATTATTATGCTGCCTACTCTCTGAACATCCCCTGCCATGTAATTAACAATCTCTCCACTAGAGTGGCTTTGCCTTGCTGAAATTGAGAGCCTCAGCCCTTCGTGATGTAACATTGCAGTGAGAGATGATATCACATGCATACCCCAAAATGTATCCCTCGCAAGGGAACGTCTCGACTTCGGCTAGGTAGTCTACGAAGTAGCTGATCATGTACGGACCCACATAAGAAACACAAGTGTTCACCCCTGCAAAAATTGCATTGCAGGCAGCCTCCTTCCAGAAAGATTTGAGAATAGCCCAAGCTAAAGAAGGCTGCTGTGAAGGATCTTTAGCCTTCAACTTTTCCCAATTTGCATTTAGTACCTTGTAATTTGTCTTGGAACGATCTCGTTGTGCAAGAGAGGCTCAAAATGTGTTAAGCACTTCACCTCGCTTAATTCGCACTTCAGTGTCGTCATCATTAAAGCCCACATATTATTTGTGATTAAAGCCCCTCCGGACCTTAGAGCTTTACGCTTTTTCCTTTTGATAACACTGCTTAGACAAAACAAGGGACACACCACGTTACCAACCCATATTAAATTATAAAAGTTAGACCACCAAATATGTCATATATGTCTCCTGAATTTAACATATAAACTGTTTACTAGTAAAGTTTAGACCATTAACCAACTATTCCTGAGGCTTTAACCCCAAAACTAACTACATCATTAGTTGGCTGGACGAAGTGCTTGTTTGGAGTGAAATCCCATAAACAAAAAACCAATTATTTGTAGTCTCGAATTCTCCAAAACCTCAATTACAAAAAGAAAAATACAAGATTGAAAGAAAGTAAACAAGAAATTCATACACCACAATGGAAAATATAGTTGTACTTTGTTCACTTGCCTTGAGAGAGGAATGTTAAACCTGAGAGGAAAGGAGAAATATAATTTTGTTTGGTCTGCTTTAAGCAAGTTATTATAATTCAGCTTTTGTGAGGACACTAATTGAGAAAGCTGCGGGTTTATAATGAGCTGAAAATTGCATGTTTGTGTCGTAGCAACAAATCTATGTGGTTCAGAGCATTTCCCTGTCTTGATAGGGTTGCTTCAGGGCTCTACTCTTTGCCCGTTTTTGTTTGCTTTGGTAATGGATGTGTTGACGCGGCGTATTCAAGGAGAGGTGCCTTGGTGTATGCTTTTTCCAGATGATGTAATTTTGATTGATGAGGCGCGGTGTGTCTCTCTGTGTGTGTGTGTGTGAATAATAAATTAGAGGTGTGGAGACAGACCCTTGAGTCTAAAAGGTTCAGGTTGAGTAGGAGCAAGACAGAGTATTTGGAATGCAAGTTTGATGACTTGAGGCAGGAGAGGTGGTAGTAAGGTTGGATTCCCAGGTGGTGTGTAAGAGGAATAGTTTCAAGTATCTCGGATCCTTGATTCAAGGGAATGGTGAGTGTAAACACCTAATTTTTTACCAAACCTAAGTGTCTTTGCCATTTTAGTGTTCAATTTTGTTTTAGGGTCTAAATTGAATATTTTAAATTTATCTTATTTTTACTAAATTTATTTTAAAATTTTTTTGAAAAAACTACAAAAATAGAGTCACATTTTTAAATAAGTTTTTATTTTATTGTTTATTTATTTTTAGAAAAAAAAAGAAAAAAAAAGAAAAAGAATTTTTTTCTAAATTATATTTGTTTTCTTCTTTCAACTTTAATAAAGAATGTGATATTAATATTTCTTAGTCATATTCCTAAGACTAGCTAATTAACTTATTTTGTATTTTTTTAGTTTTAAATAGATTTTATTATTTTTTTATTTTGTTTAAAATATTAATAAAAAAAAAAAAAAATAAACCTAAAACTACCCAATATCCCCATAACCCACGTCTCTCCCACACCTCAATCCCACTCCCTCACAATCTGCTACTCCTTATATAACACAAAAAGCACACACACAAGGAGGATAGACCACATACGGATCAAGAAGGGAGTAGAAAACAAAAAAAAGGAGAAAGAGAGATTATAGAAAAAGAAACGGAAGGAGAGTTAAGCAAAAACAGAAAAAAAAGAAAAGTTAGAAAGAAATTCTTTGGGTTATAAGAAGATTCAACTTCGGTTTTCGTTCGAGTTTCCGGTGATGGTGTTTTGCTTCTATATTCGATTCAGTTTATCATACAGGTTCTTATCTGTCATGTACTCTTATCCTTATAAATTTTACTGCGAACAAGCATGAATGAAATCGTTTAAACAATTTTGCATTATTTGGGTATGAATAGTGGATCGAAAAATTTATTTATTTTTAATCGTGAGAGGCATGTTTAGCTTTTTTGAGTTTGAAGTTTGATTTTATATATCGCTCGAGTGCCCAAATTTTAATAGTCGAAGAACTATCATATTCTGCTATTACAATTAAAATTGACATGGAGTGAATTAAAAATTTTCATGTCAGTTAGATAATAGGTATCAAATATATTGTGCTTATTCCGATATCTTGATCCCGTAATCCCTTCCTGTTGCTTTTCTAATTGCCTATAAAGTTTCTTTTCATTAGTAAATTCTTATATAATATGAAAGTATGTGCATGTTAACTTACTTATAGATAATGGCCAGTAAGTGTCTTTATGTAATGGATTATTATGTGTAAATAATGTATTTGAAGGACATGCAAAGAATGGTGGATGGTATCTTAACATTCAAGATAAGCAATTCTTATTGTTTAAACAGTGGTTTGGACTAGCACTCAACGAGTTTCTGTGATAGACAAGAGATAATTAATGAAATTCATTTCATGTTATAGGTTGTTTTCTTTTGTTAAGTGATTTTTATTCTGTGATGGCGAACAGAAATAAAATGGGATAAGAATATTTTTTTAACCACTTGATAACAAAGGAGAAGAGTGGTGTGAACTTATCTTTAGTTTTTTTCTCCTATTTTGTTACTGTGTAATTAATAGTTATGTGTATAATGGTAGTAATAGTCAAGAGGACAATTCTTTTAATGTTATTGGTAAGTTAGTACATAGTCAAATCACGATGTGCACTAGCCCTTCGTAGTATTTTGAACTAAGTCAAAATCCCATTCGGCTTCAAATTAAGTCCGTAACTTGAAAGTTATTTTTGCATGGAACTGAAGTTTATATTAGGTCACGGACAAGCCTATTGATTCACTGTATTTGATATAGGAAGTGGTTTGTATTTCATATCCTACTTTGAAGTGCTTGTATTATATCTCTAATTTTAGTTCGAATCTGGTTAGGTAGTATACGCGTTGCTAAGTTCATTAGAGTATCTCATCGCCTATCGATTTGAATTGACATAGGAAATGATTACATACACGATGATACATAAGAATTCACTTTGTTATTTAAATGTGAAGTGAGTTTTGTATTTAAGTATGGTGTAAATATTAAGAATCATAAGTTCGAAGTTAGAATTTGTTTTACTGCATGTTATAACTAGTTTTCTTCAATAACTGTGCATGGAAGATTCATTTCAAACCCAGTGGTGTTGAATGTGATCAGTATTAGTTGTCCATTTAACTAATGGTTGTTCGAATCATTATGGATCAAAGGTTCTAAATAGTCATGGTATTTTGGTGTTTCAAAATTAATTAAGGCCTAATTAATTATTAATGTGAGATAAGATAAAATGGGTTGCAGATTTATTCAAGACTTATCATATTTGATAAAATAAAAGAGAGGAAAAACCTATTGAAAGGGAGTGAATTCATAAAACAATGAGTTAGGTTATTAGCCTCTAAATAATTAATATTTAAGATACAAGTGAAAGTTAACGATGAAGTTAGAAAGCCCTGCTACCGACCATTCGTTATAATAAATTAACCTACCGTTTGAAGCCGATTGAATTGGGTTGGGTAGATTCTGAACATATTAGGTGCTTATTTAGACTTTGAAAAATGGAGCGATCCATAAATGTCTCAAAGACGAGAGTGATATACCAAAACTCGTGGTAAGGCCGAAAAGTACTACTATCGGTAAGCCGCACATCAATACAGTTTTAAATAATTTAAAATAAATTCAAAGTAGGATGTAAGTAGTTTTTAGGCCGACAAATATTATGTATCCAAAAGATTAATTTAAGCCAGACATAAGTCATTAAAGTGACCGTACTAGAACCACGGGACTCGAGGGGTGCCTAATACCTTCCCCTCGGTCAATAGAATTCCTTATCCGGATTTCTAGTTCGCAGACGAAAAAAATAAAAATTGAAGAGTCATTTCCTTTTGAATAGGGATTCAATAAGGTGACTTGGAACACCCAGACTCAATTCCAAGTGGCGACTCTGTAAATAAAATAATCCCTTTTCAAAATGTCACTTTAATTGGAAAACCCATTTTCTCTAAAACCAACTCCCTAGCGGGGTCGGATGCGGTGAAAACCGGGGGTGTGACAGTGAGATTGACGAGGATGTCTCCCACCGTATTGGGGTGGGATGGATGAAGTGGAAGCTCGCCTCGGGGGTGTTATATGATAAGAAGGTGCCGCCCAAGCTTAAAGGCAAATTCTACAAGGTGGCAGTTCGTCCGGCCATATTGCATGGAGCGAGTGTTGGCCAATCAAAAACTCTCACATTCAAAAATTAAAGATGGCGGAAATGCGGATGTTACGTTGGATGTGTGGACTTACTAGGGGTGATAGAATTCGGAATGAGATCAATCGGGAAAAAGTTGGAGTGCCTTCGGTGGAGGACAAGATGCGGGAAGTTCGATTAAGATGGTTCGGACATGTGATGAGGAGGGGCACGGATGCCCCCAATTCGTAGGTGTGAGAGGCTAGCGTTGGATGGCTTCAGGCGGGGTAAGGGTAGGCCGTAGAAATACTGGAGAGAGGTAATTAGGGGACATGGAGCAGCGGACATGACCCTAGATAGGAAGATCTAGAGGACACGAATTAGGATAGAAAGCTAGTGCCAGTTTGGGTCGTTGGGGTAGGGCATTACTTGGTGGGTGTTTTATTCTTGTTATGCCACCTTGTTTGCATGCTTTATTACGAATTTGTTTACTATTCTTTGTTTATTATTCTTTGTGGGTGGCGTATTTATGTTTTCTCATCTTGTTCCATGCTTTATTATGGATTTAATTATTATCTCGTGTCTTGACCCGGGGGTCTATCGGAAACAGCCTTGCTACTTCTTCGGAGGTAGTGGTATGAACTACGTACATCTTACCCTCCCCAGACCCCACTATGTGGGAATAGACTGGGTTTGTTGTTGTTGTTGCTTAGACCCTACTTGTGGGAGTGCACTAGGTTTGTTGTTAGTTGTTGATACATTGCATGTTTAAGGGTCGTCATTACACCATGTTTGCTTGAGATCTTCTCTGTTTTTTTCCTTTCTGCATATTTTATAAAGAAAAAGCGCAGCCTGGTGCACTAAAACTCCTGCTATGCACAAGGTTCGAGGAAGGGTCCCGTCACAGCCTTACCTTGCATTTATGCAAGAGGCTGTTTCCACGGCTTGAGCCCGTGACCAGGAGGTCACAGGGCGAAAACTTTACCAATTACTCCAAAGCCCCTTCTAATACATCTACATGAAATACTTGGGTAAAAGTTAATGTAAAGTTCTTCTCAGGAAAAAAGGAAATGAAATAAGGAATAGTCTACGATTGTCTTGTTATATTTCGAAATCATCGACAAAGAGCTAAGCTTGCATACATACCACATTCATATCAACTCGAAGCTCCTCAAACCAGGCAACAGTTTCTTTATCTTTCAGTACGCTTGCAATATACATGCAGGCTAAAGTAATCAAATATGGTGGGCATATGAGAATCAGGTCCATCTTATAGGTGTCATTTATAAGTCCCCTAAAAGAACGAATTCAGAAGCAATCAAGATAAAAACAAAATGATTGTAGAATTTTTGAGAAACATATTATGAAATGCACAATATTTTATAGAAATCTGTCAAATTCCGCAACTGGAAGTCAAAGATATGAAAACCTTCGATAGTTTCTTACCAAGTCAATTGAGTAGCATCAGTCACGCCGGCGTCCTGAAGGAACCTGCAAATTGAGTTGAGAATCAACTAAGGAAGACCATAATTTGATTGTTTGGAGAGAGCATGAGAGATGATAATATGGTTGCTTAAAAGGAGAAGGAAATATAAAATTCTGTAGTATAACGCAAGCTCTGGAAGACATTGGAGATGCTTAAGCTATTTAGACACCGTTCAGCGATAGAAAGCTCTTTAGAGACTGTCCAGCAATAAAAGCTATCTGGAAACTGGATTAATGAGGCATCAACTATAAAAACTTTGAAACACCACCAGAACAATTTCATTTATGCTCAAATTAAAGGCCTCGCTTTTAAATTGTACATTCAGCAATGATACACTGAAGCCAGCTTTTTAGTTGTTACAGGCGAATAGATGCACATAATTATGACATCAGAACCTATACTTTCATGCTTAAAGAACTCTTGAAAACTGCAAAACCCGTAAATACATGGTTATCTACTCTAGTCTGATCATTCAAATTAGAAAGTACTGCATTAATAAAAGGGTAAATTACACTAAAAACCCCTGTAAAATAAACTTTCTAAGTTCGGAAAGCTTCGGCAGTAGTTTACTTGGAGCATATAAGGGAAGGAATGAAATCTTCTTCTCAAGAGGAGCCAAAATGGGGATTATCGGGAATCATTTGGCACAAGGATGGTGATAGATTAAGCTGCCAAGCAATAAAACTTTTTCTTCTTTTAAATGTAAAGACTATCTAGGAGATACTTACCGTGATAATGAACGATATGGAAGATATATGACTAAGTTATAGTTTAGGGCTTCTAAAACTTTCATCTCCATGTCTAGTTATAGTTTAGGGCTTCCAAAACTTTCATCTCCATGTCTAGTATGTCTTTTATTTCATACTTATACGTCTCATCAGAACCTGCACAAGCAAACCAGAAAAATCAACATCTTGAATTAGAAATTAACTAAATTAGGTATATAGCAACAATAGGATATCGTAAGAAGCAGTTCGTCGTTGTAATCAAAGAAGCACTTACATAATTTCTTGATGTAAAATACCAGAAGTCGGGCTTGTACAGTGCTTTCTTCTGCTTTCCCTGGTGTAGCCTTTCTAATCAAACCAACCCCATCAAAACCTAACACCACAACATGCACAAACAAGACATAGAAACAACACAAATGTGAAGCTTTATAGGCTCTACCTATCTCAATGCTATCTATTCCTACATCACCTCTACGACTGTTTCGATAGACCCTCGGCTCATGAAATAATAGGAGTGACAAAACCAAGGTCATTTAACAAAATTATACCACAAAAAGAATCACTTGTACTCCCTCTACCTCCTTTCCAAAATGCTTGTCACAATTTCCTTTTTTAAGAATCAAACAATACCAACTTTGACCAACATTTTAAAATATATTTTTCTATCATATGAAGTAATTTCCATATAGTTTTTAAATATCTACATTTTAATATTAAAACATCAAATTAATCTAATTCAATTTAGCTTTTAAAATTAGTCAAACTAATAAGTCTCTCCAAGCGAAACGTGACAACTAATTTTGGAAACAGTGGGAGAGTACAAATACAATTCACATCTAAAGTCTAAGCAATCCAAACCCCTAACAAACAACCATAGGATCTCCGAACTCACCAACATAATCACCCATAAAGAGATAATTAGTATCAGGAGCATTGCCGCCAATCCGAAAAAGCTCAATCAGGTCATAAAATTGTCCATGCTGTCTGTCACCGGACATTTAACCGGCTGAACATTCCATTCCTCCACAAGTATAGCCCTCACTTGATCACATAGAATTTTCACATCCCCTTCCGTTAACGGCTTACACTCCATCAATTGTTCGATCTGCCGATCTAGATCTGCATATGCGACGGAATTTTTTCTTCTTCAAGAACTTTCTAGAAATTTAACGGAAATTTCTAGCCGTGAAATCGTTGCCGTCGAAAACGATCTCCTCTTCGCTTTTCAATTCCAAATACTTGAAAATAAGCAAAAAATTGGCGAAATACTCACATGCAGTAACTTTGAATAGTCATGTCACAATCCCAAATCTCATGGAAAAATACAAAATTCAAGAAACTTCAAACAATAAGAGGTCATGAAAAATAATGTGCAAATAATGGATATAATATTTCCCGAATCAGCAATTGAAGAAGCACCTTAAACTAAATTACCCGATCCAATTGTTTCAGTATAAAAGAGGCATAAAATTTTCAGAAAAACAAACTGATGAGAAAAGGAAAAACCTAACCCATTCAAAGATTCCGCCAACATTGAAGGAGGACTACTTTGGAGCAAAAGAATGCATCAATTTGGCACAGAAAAAAAAAATAGTGAGAGGAAAGAAATAGAACTGAAATGGAAGAAGAGAGAGTCGAGTCTGAAGACAAATCAATTAATCAGTATTTTATCAAAAGTGTAACAGATGTCTCCGCATGTTAAAAAAGAAAAATTGAACTTACATGCATATACACGTGGTTAAGCAAGGGAGGAAAGAAATAAAATGGGCCCAAAGTTAAGGTACAATTAATGTTACTTCTAAGTAGCATAATAAACTGATGCAGTGTTGGTCCTTCTTGTTGGCTTATATATATTGTGGATAATGGAGAATAAGTAACTAGAGAAAATTGAATAAGTCTTCAATAACGGATTGGTGATATGAATCAACTTAAAGGGTCAAATATAATTAGGAAACTTGATTAAGTTAATTGTGAAATTAATTAATATTTTCAAAAATACAAATCAACTCACACTCCTCTTCAATTCAAATCAACTAGTCTCTCTTCTATCTCTCTCGACAGCTTCTCTCAACTCTCTCCCAACCAACAGTTTTGCAAAATTCTTCCTTCAATCTCCGGCGACTTTAACCTCCGGCGAAAAATAGTCGGCCGAGTTCCTTTTCGACTTTCAACCGTCAATCGACGTGAAGACTTCTCCAGCGACAACAACTTCGAGTTCTTCATCGTCCCATTTTCTTTTTCACAGGTAAAATATTATGAAGAAACAGAGGAACTTGAGTCAACTTCTCTTCTATTATTGAAATGTGGACTGAATAAAACCCTAATTTCTGATATTTCTTCTTGTTGTTGTCGTAATATTGATTCGGATTTATTGGTATTTTTGTTTACAGTTGATGTTCTTAGTGTGTGTGTGTGTGTGATGTGTTGGTGTTGCTGGGTTGATTTGTTGTTTGTCTTGGTAAAAATAATGTTGCAACAGATGAAGACATCTGATGCAATAACTAAAAATATCTGATGCAGCAGAAGAAAATATCTGATGCAACAGATTAAAATCTGATGCAACTATGAAAATCTGATGCAACAGATAAACAATCTAACAGATCATTCATCTGTTGCGACAGGCAACGCTTCTGTTTGGAAGAAATCTAAACAATATTGATTTAATATATAACTCATTTTGCAACAGATGAATGATATGTTTCAACAATTCAGTGATCTATTTTATTGTCTCCAATGGTTTACTTATCTGTTGCAACAGGTTGGTTATATGTTACAACAAATAATATATCTGGTACAACAAATATGTGATCTATTTTTACTGTTTCCAATGGATTACTCATCCATTTTAACAGGTTGGTTATATGTTGCAACAAATAAACTACCAGGTGCAACAAATTAGAGATCTGTTTTTATTATTTCGAACGGTTTACTCATCCATTGCAACAGGTTGATTATATGTTACAACAAATAACATACCTGGTGCAACAGATATGTGATCTGTTTTTATTGTTTCCAACAGATTACTCATCCGTTTTAACAGGTTGGTTATATGTTTGTAATAGATAAACTACTTGGTGCAACAGATTAGAGATCTGTTTTTATTGTTTCCAACGGTTTACTCATCTGTTGCAATAGGTCGGTTATATATTGCAACAGACAACATCTCTGGTGCAACAGATTAGAGATCCGTTTTTATCATTTCCAACGATTTACTCATCCGTTGCAACAGGTTGGTTATATGTTGCAACAGATGACATACCTGGTGCAACAGATGTGTGGTCTGTTGGAAGTTTTATTTTACCATTGTGCATGTTAGATTTACTGTTATCCCTTTTTAACAATGCATTAATCAATTATAATCTATTTTATGTTCCTATTAATTTAAGATAATATGGATCCCAAAAGAAAAAAAATCGAATCAAGTTCAAGTAAAGAAACAAGTGCAGCAGCTCAGCTACATCCACCACTCTATGAGCTTGCTTTACAAGCGTTATCTCAATCAAGAGCAGAAGATAATGAACACGGGGAAGAGGAATGTCTCAAAAGAGATGATCCAAATGCTAATAGCCCTTCCGCCGAATAGTTGATCAAAATCGTCAGCATTGATCATTATCCTGTGAGAATACAGTGCGATGGTGCCACAGATTTAACGGGTGATTTTGTGGTTAAGTCAACCATGGAAAAATCTTTCGACGCCTTCAAAAAAATACTTCGAGAACAAAAATTGGATGCTTATTTCAGGAAAGGCTGCTTTGGGCAATATCTTGATTTATTGGAGGACAACAATGCTCGTTTCCAGGTAAAAATGGTATACGATCTTCTCAAGCGTAGGTTTATGTATGAAAACAAAGACAAGATGGATGAGGTGTGGATAAATTATTGTGGCATGCCTGTTTGTTTTGGTTGGAAGGTAATAGTTACCAGACTAAAATATTATCCTCATTCTCCTTCTCAAGTTATACCTACTCTGATCCAAAAAAGCACCCCGCACACCCCAAAAAGGCAAAGGCAAGTCGAGTGATCGTGATGACCTGGTGTCAATTGTTGGTCCAAGCTTCAAAAATAAAAATTTAATAGAAGTGTTGAAAGGTAAAGGACTCTCAAAGAAGCACAAGCAATCATTGTGCTTGGTTTGGTTTGTACGTAATATTCTTTGGGCGAGAGACGTTAACAACAACATAAGCACTGGTTTAATAAAGCTCTTCGAGGATCTTGAGGCATTTAACAGCTATCCTTGGGGTTATAAAAGCTTCAAAATGACTGTCCAATATTTGTTGACTCCGTTAACACCAAAGAGAGTCAACTTATATGGCTTTTCATGGGCCTTCATGGTAAATATTTATTTTATCATGATATGATTCATCATTTTTTTTATTCAATAATGCTTTTGATTTATTGGCGTTATGTTATAGGCTTGGGCATTTGAAGTCATTCCTTATTTCAGACAACAAGTGAACTACCGGGAAGAAGTTTTCTGTCCAAGAATTCTGAGATGGTTATCGGCCAAAACCGATAGAAATGCAAAATTTCTTGATCTTTTCAACCCCCCAAGAAAGTAGTAAGTCCAATTCTAATTAAATTTTTATTTTAGTTAATGATTATTATAAATCATTTCATCATCATTCTAATATACGTACCGATTTATTTTAGATTGTCCATCCGTGACTTGTTCCAATCAACCGAGAGTTGAAGATGTCATTTTTTCTTACTTTATGGTTTGTGCAAACTTTACCGGACCCTAAGGTCATTGATGGAATAAAAATAGAATTATTTGGAGCAACAGCCATCACAAGAAAAATAATTTGGAGGTTGGGCTTGTTGCTGTTGACGATGGTAGTCGTAGTGGTGCTGTTGTTGGGGATAATGATTCTCCTCTTACCGTTTTTGAAATAACAAGCCATTATGATTATGATCATACTAGTTGTACAAATTTTTCTTCAGATTTTGCTACATCTAGCAAATGTTCTGCATGCAAATGTCAAGACTGCAAGACAAAACACGATGGAGTGATTAATGCTATTAATGCACTAACTGCTTTTGTAAAGAAAATGACATCTAATAGGGGTGTCATTCCAATTGAGGATTTCATATCCATACACTCGACTAAAGATCAAGGCGGCTAAGAGGAGAAGAAAAGATACTTCCAAGGCATCATCAAGCATCGAGAAAAGCAAAATTCCAATGCCTCTGTCTTTGTCTTGTGCCGATGTTCAGTGTGCAGTGTGCAAGGGCCACAGAAGAGAAACACGAGTCGAAGAAGGTGAATGTAAATCACCTATTCCATCAGATGATACATCTGCTAAAAATTATCAAACAGATATATACATCTGTTGTCTAACCTGTTGCATCATATTCATTATCTGTTGCAATAGATGAGTCTTATGTTGCAACAGACGGGTCATGTGTTCAAAATTATTGTACTACTCTGATTTACCTGTTTGAATTCATCCCAACAGATGATCCATCTATTGCAACATAATGCTCATTTGTTGCAACAAATGGATAATCTGTTATATATATGTAATAAGCATTGACAATTCTGTCTTTGCAGGTGGATGTCACAGTAAAAGCCACTGCTGGAGAGCATAATATCACAGTTGATAATCCATCAGCTGTTTTCAAAGAAGAAGAAAAAGTGGACCCTATCAGTTCGGGAGAACGGAAGAATTACCCATTTGAAGGGTTCAACATCTCGGATGAGGCTCTAATAAAACTAACATAGTTGATCAACGACTATTCATAATGAATTGTCGATGGGCTGTTAAAGCATCATACCGGCAGGTACATAAATTAATTTTTAAAGATATTAGTTTATGCTATTCTTATTGTAAGAACGTGACATTAACACATATAAATAATTATGTAGAGAACAAAATGACGAACGCTACAAAGTGAACGAATCGAGTCTTAGTTCTGATATGTTCAACTTTATTGTTGCACATCCCAAAATGAAGAATTAATTCTATTTGATGTTACAACCCCAAACTTGCTGGAATGGTGAGGTTTAAATGCCATACATATTACTATTAATTAATATTTTATTTAATTGCATCTGCATATTAATTTTTTTATCACGTAATCTAAAATATTTGATAATATGTGTAGCACATCGATGTTATTTTTTACTACCTTTGAAAGAAGGCCAAGTTGCAAACACATGAACAATACAGATACACGACAGGCAATTGTTTGTACAAAGTTTACATCAATAATACCTACGATAGGTATTGTCCACAACAGCCGAAAGTTTTCCAAAATGAGGAATGCTTAATCAACATCATCAAAGGTTTTAGCATTCCGGTTGGCTTACCTTGGCATTTGATCGATGAAGTGTACATCCCAATCAATTATGGTGATGAATTCCATTGGGTGTTAGCTATCATCATTCTAAAACAGAGGCGCATCCGAGTTTATGACTCGATGTCGCGAAGGAGATGTTCTGGGCCGTCGTCTGAGATACAAAAGCTGGTCAAAATATTACCTACTTACCTTGATATGAGTGGTTTTTTGGACCAAAAGGTTCGTACTGATTGATCGATGATTGAAGCATACCGAATAAAATAGCTAATCCATTTGATGTACAATATGTTGAAGAAATTGCTCAACAAACCATTGGTAGCCTGTAAGTTTAAGTGTCATGATTTAGTTTTATTTCACAAATTTCACAACGCTTGCATGAACTGCAAGATATGGATTATCTGTTTTTTTATAACGCAAGGATTACGGTCCTTTTGTTGCCGCCTACGCCGAGTATTTGAGGATGGATTATAAGTACCAAATAATGGACTTGATTCCAAATTACTCCGCAAAAAATATGCTGTTCTTTTAAGGAAATACGGAGAAACGAAAGCTCAGAATCCGTATGCAAACGACATTAAAGATCCACGACGACCAAAGCCGAATTCCGTAGCACCGGATGAAGAACAACCTGTCCATATTGATTAGATATTTATAGGCTATAGCTTGAGTCCGTCAATGTAATAAGCTATCCTCCTTGATTTAACTTGTTGATTTATTTGTAGAGTAGATCGTTTGTACCCATAATGATTTTTTTACATTTCATTTATTTGTTGAGTTATTTCATGTAATTTTCGAAGGCTTCGATTTATTTTATGTTGTCTATGAATATAATTTAATCCTTAGTTTTGAACATGTTAATTTAAATGGAGTACTAAATTCAAATATCTCAACAGATAAGACATTTGCTGTAATAGACGACATATCTTATTAAACAGATTTAGACATATGTTGCAATATGAGATGCAACACGTAGATAATCTGCTGGAAATTATATAACAGGTCTTCCTACTTTTTTTATTTGCTCCAACAGATTACCTATCAGTTGCAACAGATAGATTATATGTTGCAACAGATCGTATATCTGTTGCGACAGACAGACTGAGAACATCTGCATAACACAACAGATGACCAACCTATTCTAACATATAATCAATATATCACAAGAGGTACTATATCTGTTACGACAGATATAACATCTATTGCATTATAAAAGTTTAACTTGGTCAGACAAAAAAATTATTGCCATTACATGTAAAGTGAATTGGCTTAAAATGAAAAATTATTATCGAGTTTATCTTCGTCTTTGTACATATTCTTATTTATACACGGGTTTCAACCATTTAGTTAGGTCATCTACTAGAAATTATATAACAGGTCTTCCTACTTTTTTTATTTGCTCCAACATATAATCTATATGTTGCAACAGATCGTATATCTGCTGCAATAGACAAACTGGGACATCTGCATAACACAACAGATGACCAACCTATTCCAACAGATAATCAATTTATCACAATAGGTACTATATCTGTTACGACAGATATAAAATCTGTTGCATTATAAAAATTCAACTTGGCTAAACATAAAAATTATTGCCACTACATGTAAAATGAATTGACTTGAAATAAAAATTTATTATCATGTTCGTCTCTGTCTTTGGACATATTCTTATTTATACGTGGGCTCCAATCATTTAGTTAGTACCCCATATGCCCAGACCCATTTCATCTTTCCCACAACGGCGTTGCACACACCGGTCATTTATGTGTCAGTCAGCAAACACTCGATATATGCAAGTGAGTACGGACTGCACGTTGTACTGGTTGTATTTTTTAGGAGCTAGATGTTCTTATTTCGACCTTCAAAATCCCATGATTCCTTCGTCAAGACTTCAGCCGGCAAATGATCCATCAACTTATTCTGCGTCAACAACTTCAAGAGTGGCTGCATGTGGGTTAAAAATGTTTTCTCGCTGAAGACAGGTAAGTTGCAGTCATAAACCTTAATCTCTCCCTCATATAGTAGTATCTCAACAACAAGAAAATGTATGACATCACGTTCATGACTACAAAGATTCTCTTTTCCTTGGTCCAGCACTTCTCGTGTAGATATGGCCTCTTCTCTCTAACATATTTAATCGTTTCTTCATTCCATTGGAACGTAGAAACTAACTCATCAAATCCCGGGTCATCGAAATCAGCTAGCTCACGGAGATTAGCGTACCTATCCTTGAAATTATTATAGAAGTTAAATTCCATTATCCTATCGGCAGCATCATAAGCATCTGGGTACGCTGATTGTCTGCTCCTCATAAGGCAGAGAATTTCATCAACATACTGTGGTATAAGAAGATAATTTTTAAATAGATTAGTAATTGTAAAAAATAAAAATACAGTGGAAAAATCCAATGTAGAGGGTTCTCTGAATCAGTTCACAGATTACCCAGCCAACGCAACTTATGCAACAGATGTGTATTATGTTGTAATAGAATACCAAGCTATTGCAATAGATTACACATCTGCTGCGTAGATTCTTCTTCATGGAGTAGATTGGTAGGCTAGGTTAGCAAAAGTAAACTTACATTGTCCTCGTACCACACGCGCATATTTGTCATATTCGTGAAGTCCTTAACGGTAAATGAATGCATGGTGTATTCTTTTTGAACCTTCATCTTCGTGAATTCTTCCAGTTCCTTCTTCTTGCCAAGCGTCGTGAATATGTCCACCTTCTTCGGCGACCCTTAAACTTCAACAACTCTTGGAGCGGAGGAGTTACAATTTTTGATAATTTCAGAACGGAGAAAATTTATCTAATGTTTCTTATCTTCCTCCTAACTGCCATTGTAGGATTGCATGGCTCCCTCACCTCGTTGGATGGTATGACACCCCTCCTGGATTTCAACTCCTTGGCAGCTTCAGCAATAGCCTCTAGCTTTTCAAGAAATTTATCCTCTCTGTCCTTACACACTTTGTATTTGCAATGAGAATATGAGGGTGGGGAGGGATAAGAGAGACTATTGTAAGAGTAGGAGGGACTGATGTAAGAGTGAGAGAGAGGACCTATGCAAGGGGCGTTTTTAAAAGTATTTATTTTTTGCTGAGCACTAACTGCTCATAATCACGACTGGCAGCAGCAGCAGCATCAGGATGGCTGCCACCATCACAAACAACTCCATCAGCAACACCCTCAGAAGAAGCACCCGAATCTATTGCAGTTTGAGGTTAGTCGTGAAGAGCTTCAATATTAGGCTGACCTTGCCTAACTGCTCTTCTATGGATGTTGCTCCAGCAAATTCCTTCTTTATTAACTCCGCCATTGGGTTTTCTTTTGTATCAACAAAACCCAGAGTAAGAAAAGAAGTCATCCCCAGCTTATCAATGGTAGGCACGATCCAAGGATGCACAACCTATAAAAAAGACAGGAGGCATTTAAATCATATAATAATAATTTACAGTCAGTTGGGTTACATGGGGCTCGGGTTACATGAATGTTAACATCGTCAACTTATGCAACAGACGATCTAGCTGCCACAACAGCTGATCAGTATGTCAAAACAAATTGATAATATGTTGCATCAGATTACCCATTTTTTGCATAATTTGTATAGATAGGTAATCTGTTGAGTAGTATTCAGAAAACCAGAGCAACAGATGGTTAATCTGTTGTAAAATATGGATCGTATATCGCAACAGATTACCCATCTGTTGCACCAGTTGCAGTTGATGGGTAATCTGTTGCAACAGACGACTCATTTGTCACAATAGATGGAACATCTATTTTAATACCTTCCTTTGAGATAAATTATTTTTGTTGAAAGAAGACGTACTGCATCATCCGGAGGGTTAAAGAGATCAGCCTCCTTAATATATTTTTTGTTACTCTTTGTTGCAGCCAACCACCTAAGGATCCTTGGATGAGAAACTTTATCCGGGTAATCCTTTAACTGCTTTCAGAGGGGAGGAATGACTTCACATGCCCAAGCCTAAAAAATATAAATAGGAAGCAAGCAAAAAAAGTCATAATAACTATATTCAATATAAATTAATGAATGAGTAAAAATAGTGATCAATTTTACCATGAAAGCCCAAGGAAAGCCTTATGATATGGTCATCTTTAGCTTTAACTTTTTCAGTAAATATTCGACAGTCAAGTAGTAGCTGTCATATCCCCAGGAATAATCGTTGAATTTCCTAAAATCATCAGCAAGTGCCAACAAATCATCTTCTATGACTTTCCTGACGTCTCTTGCCAATAAAACGGAATGGACAAACCAAACTAAGCATAATTTCTCCCTATAGTGCTTTGGTATGTTTTTATTCTTGAGATTCACCATCAAATCTCCTACTATGTAGCTAGGTCCCATAATGTCCAACAATCTATTTTACTTTACCTTGTGTTTGTTGGACCCTTTGTCGGGTGTTTCCTTGATGAGAGGTTCTTCTGAACGATCGCATCTCAAGCCCGTCACTATGGCAAACTCTTTTAATCCAAAACAAACCGACATGCCACAGTAGTTGATCCAACTTCATCCATCTTTTTTCTGCCCTCCTTCGAACCTTCATCATCCCCCGTATACTTAATCCTGCACTTGAGAAAGTCATATACCATGATTATTAGGAAACAGAGAGGGCAGGCCTCAAACAGCTCAAGAAAGTATACAAAGCAGCCTTTTTTAAAAAGTTCATCTATGTTTTCCTTCTTCATAATACTCCTAAGTTCGTTAAAAGGTTTCCCCAACAGAAATTTAAGTACAATATCATGAAATACTGCGTTAGGTCTATTCATCATCATCGCAAATCAAAACCCGTCAATACTAATAGTTTTGATAAAATCATGCTGGGATTTCGATATTATTTCATGCCCTATTGGTGAGAAGGAGTTATCACTTTCCTCAGCATCATTTTGCCCTGACTGAGATTGTTCTGGAAGCTCCTCCGAATCTATCTGTACTCTAGCCTTTTTTGTTGGATGGTCAGAAGTTGATCCGCTTTCAATTTCTTTTCTTTTGGGAGAGATCTTTTAACTACAAACAATAGAAAAATAAAAAATACATTGCATTTGATGTCTGCATAATTTGAAAAAAAAAAAAGGGTAAGACAAATTTCAATAAATTATTCTATGCCACATTACAAAAAAAATACTCCAACAGATAACCCACCAGTTGGAACAGATAGGGAATCTGTTTGAAGACTTATTTAATATCACCCAATAGATATTCCACCTGTTGCAACAGATGGACAAATTTTAATAAATTATTTTATGCCACATTACAAAAAAAATACTCCAACGGATAACCCATCAGTTAGAACAAATGGGAAATCTGTTTGAAGACCTATTTAACATCTTCCGACAGATCTTTCACCCGTTGCAACAGATGGACCACCACCACAACAACCAATGCCACCACCAAAACCACCACCAATGCCACCAGTACCAATACCAAGACCACCGACACCACCACCAAAAAATACAAATACCGACACCACCAACAATAGCCACCAATAACACCACAAACACCATCCAATAATACCACGACAATCAGCAAAATATTGAGAGAAAAACTAAAATTTTCTCGGGTGCTTCCTACTTTTTTAGCATCAAAACTTAAAATTGTTAACCCATTCTCGAAGATAATACAACTAAAAGTCTTCTTTTTCATCATTAACTAAAAAGTCCTATTTTTTAGAATAAAGAACAAATGTAGAACTCTTCTCGAACTCTATACCTGCGAAGACAAAGAAAACAACAGATACAAGCGGGAATGAAGTCAAAAATAATAACTATATGTGGTCGTAAATGAAAAGAAAATTAACCTATTTTGAAGGGTTGAGCAATATATTGAGTAGTTGTTGTTTGTATTATTGAGAGAGAGAGAGAGAGAGAGAGAGAAGAGCGAGAAATTCAGATTTAAAATAAAAAGTTTTTCGGGCAAATGGATGATTTGTATGGGTTGATTTGTAATTTTGAAAAAGAATGACCAATTTTAAAATTGTTAATTTGGTCCGAATTGATCTTAATTAGTTTTAAAAATTTTAAAAGATATAGTTTTTAAAATATTAAGTTGATGAGAACTCATTTCAACTCAGAGTGATCGATCGACGACTCGGGTCGGGATGAACGCAATACCAATACTATGCAATTGCAAAGACTCAGTTGGATTTGTAGTTGACCATGTAAGCTCATTCATTCATCCCTAGTTCTACATAAATCAATTTAGGTACTATCACTATCTTAACATTGAGTTGATGAGAACTCATTTCAACTCAGAGTGATCGATCGACGACTCGGGTTAGGATGAATGCAATACCAACACCATGCAATTACAAAGACTCAATTGGATTTGTAGTTGAGCCTGTGAGCTCATTTATTCATCCCTAGTTCCACCTAAATCAATTGCAATGAAATCTGTTGCAACAAACGACTGAGTTGTTGGAAATTTTTAAACAGTTATTCATATTTGTTGCAATAGATGACATATCTGATTTAATTATCAAATAGACATTTGCATCTGTTGTGACAAAGGGTGTCAAGTGGGCCGGGCCGACTCGACCTGACCCGGCCCTCGTAACTAACTCGGCCCGGTAAGCCCTAGGGCTTTAGGGTTCCAGGTCCCGGGCCGATTATTTTTTTAAAATGGGCCCGACTAACCCGGCTAGGACCAAGCCCGGTCCAGGTCCACTGGTTAACCGGCCCGGCCCAGATACCTTTTAAAAAAAAATTAAAAAATGAGATTTTGGGCCAAACTAGCCGTTGGCCCAACGGCTATATAGCCGTTTTTGGGTCCAAACGGCCAGTTTGGGCCCATTTATTAAAAAAAAAATTAACTTTAAAAAATATTTTTTAGTCCCAAAAAAAATTCTATAAATACCCTACAACTTCAAATCATTTTTCACACAATTTTTCACTCTCTCAAATCTCAATTCTCAATTCTCAAATAT